>NC_135516.1:1037500-1057500 GCF_051989575.1 Stigmatopora nigra
ACAGTTTGTGGACGGTTGGTTAAGAAGTTTGAGCCAGTAGCAGATAGAAGAGTATAGTCCAAAGTGGGAGTTTGTCAGCCAGAATGTCCGGTATTATAGTGTTGAAGGCTGAGCTATAGTCAATGGAAAGAATCCTCACATAGTTCCCCTGGTGCTCCAGGTGGTCCAGTGCTGTGTGTAGAGCTACGGCGATGGTATTCTCGGTGGACCAGATTGCTCAATAAGGAAAGTGATGAGGGTCAACTGAGGGAGGGATAGTATCCGCGATGAGGCAGGAGACCAAAGCACACCTTATTATTGTCATTTGTAATTGGTAATGTGTCGTATCCATGCCCCATCTTTGGGTTATTTTCTGTGAAATGTTCCTCAATTTTTCTCGTATATGCTGCCTTGGCATTTTTATTACCTCTCTTCAGGCCTGCTCTGGCAGCGCTGTATTGTAAAATATCCTTTGGCGGTGCTACGGCAAATGATTTGTGCCTGTCTCATCCAGGGTTTTTGGTTAGGAAAAAAAACAGATTTGTTTAACAACAGTGACCGTGTCCGTACATTTTTTGATGTGGGAAAGTACAATGTCCGTCTAGTCCGAAGTTGTGGTGTTCAAAAAGTTCCCAGTCATGCAGCTGAGAAAGGGTGGCCTCTGGTCATGTTTTTATAATTGTTTTTTATGGCTTTGTTAGCCTCTGGAGTGGGATGTATGAGGTTGTGAGGAATGGGCAGAAATGGTTGGATTCAGCAAGGTGAGGGTGGCTCTATAAGCATGTTTGATTCTAGAATAAACATGGTCATGAGAGCAAAAACACAAAACGAGCACGAGTGGACGGAGTTACCGCCACCGTGCTGCCACTTTAATGGCGCCATCCTGGTTGCGGTAGCAAAAACGGATCCAGACTCAAAGACGTAAAGTTGGACAATAACTGGAACCACACACAGGAAGTCTTCCACAAGATAAGGAACTTCTGCAGACTGAACGAGATAGAGAATATGCAGAGTCACTTCCAAGCTTATCCACACAGTTCCTCAGTAGTCTGGAGCTGAAGACAACAGTAGCAGAGTAGGACCCCTCGACTCCGTTTCCGGCCTGGTAAGCGCTGACAGCTCTTCCATCTTATCCTATAATGGAATGGTTGGTCAGAAGCGTTGATTCTTCTCCCGGCACTTTAGTCCAGCTCCAAATTTCCAGCGGCAAAGTAAAGTAAAAAGAAATGTAATAACATATTTTAAAAAGTAATTAAAAAGAAGATAGAACGGCTGAAAAGCACAAAAAACATTAGCGTGAAAGGCGCCATCTTGGAATGTTTTTTTTTTCTTTTGTGAGAATATTTTGGAGACAAAGCTCTCCTATACCAAACAGCTAGCGCTTCATGTAACATAAAAATTAAAACCGTATTTACTCTCATCTAAGCCGCCCCTGCATAAAAGCTGCACCCTTAAAATTGCCTTAAAAATATTTGAATTTCTCCCGTATAAGTCACCCCCGATTCGCAATTTTCATCTCCATATTCATGGTTTTACAAAGCTGCCAAATACTCTGAATTGTCCGTAGTTTACTACGCCAGTTTATAGCAAATTACGAAATCTGCATTTTCTATGAAAACTACGAGGAAAAAAAAGGCAATGTCTGACGCGATCGGTGTTTCGAAACGTTCCGTTTTCTTTGAACTACTTTTTCAGTTAAAATTTGCTGATTGAGGATGGGCCAAATCGAATCTATCTGCGTGACCTAAATGGATGTCACATCCGTTTAGGTCACATGGATGTAGTTTTGATAGATTTTTGAAGCAGCATACGTACTGTAGCCATGGCTATCAAGCGAAGACGAGAGAACTGAGATAATGATATTTTGCCTACAAACTGTGGTCTGCAAAAGTTCAAGTATGAATAAAGTATTTTATATCTGTGTTTGGCGCAACACAACGTAATTGGCAGAGATGAAAATGGCTGTTTATTTTTTTTTCATTGTGGTCCACTATTCAAAGCCATCTTTCCGGATTCAATAATTGGGAAAGATCCGTGCTCAAAGACCAAAGCCTTATGATTGCAAAACACTGAGAATGTTTCAAGTTGTATTGCTGCTAATGCAAGAGAATTGTTCACATTCTGTACGGACAACTTGGATAGGTTTTTTTTCCCGTCGTGTTGCGACATTTCAGTGGAAACCAGAAAATCTCAACATCACTTCTCTCTTCCGGTGGTTACAGAAGTGTGCAAATGGCCGTAACATTTAGAACACTTAATGCAGAATTGGTTAAATATGATCTTAGTTGGGAAAATTTTGTTTTCACTAGGCAGTGATAATGCTACAGTACTGTCAGGTGTTCGGCCATATCAAGGAAAAGAAAGACAGCATCTTCTTTGCGGCAAAAGGTTAGGCGACAAATTTATACAGCCAGTCGTGGTGCGCCATTTCAGTGGAAACCAGAAAATCTCAGCATCACTTATCTCTTCCGGTGGTTACAGAAGTGTGCAAATGGCCGTAACATTTAGACTACTTAATGCAGAATTGCTTAAATATGATCTTAGTTGGGAAAATTTTGTTTTCACTAGGCAGTGATAATGCTACAGTACTGTCAGGTGTTCGGCCATATCAAGGAAAAGAAAGACAGCATCTTCTTTGTGGCAAAAGGTTTGGCGACAAATTTATACAGCCAAGCCACTTAATGAACATGGACGAGGTACCGCTGACTTTGTAAAGTATTTCAACATTGCAAGTTCTCCCAGAGAGAATGAAGGTTCATTGGAAGCCTATGACAGTCAATGGCAGCAGCTGATGCATTAATGATGGTCCGGGCGACCAAACGTCCGGGCGACCAAACGTCCGGGCGACCAAACGTCCGGGCGACCAAACGTCCGGGCGACCAAACGTCCGGGCGACCAAACGTCCGGGCGACCAAACGTCCGGGCGACCAAACGTCCGGGCGACCAAACGTCCGGGCGACCAAACGTCCGGGCGACCAAACGTCCGGGCGACCAAACGTCCGGGCGACCAAACGTCCGGGCGACCAAACGTCCGGGCGACCAAACGTCCGAGTACCGAGACGTTTCTCCCAGCTGCTCCTAGACCAAGAATCCACCACTCCAGTTGATCATCCAAGCCGGGCCACCTTGCCTTGTTCCCACGGAAACCTGGCCTCCTCTTATTGACCTGTCGTAGCTCCTTCTCCTGCTTTTTCCATTTGCGAACCATAGATTCGTTTATGTTTGCTCCCTCGGCGCTGCTCTGTTCCCATGCCCCACTGCATAATCAATGGTTTTAAGCTTGAACTGAGCTTTGTAAGTGTTCCTCTTGGTAGTTTTATTCATTCTTCGTTTTGCAATTGAGCAAAGTATATATAGGGACCTTGTAGGGGCGTGAATAAAGAAAAAAGAAATAAGTCTATCTTCATTTTCTGAATCGCTTCATCTTCAGGGCCGCAGGGGGTGCTGGAGCCTATCCCAGCTGTCTTCGGGCCAGAGTCGGTGGTACACCCTTAATGCACACTCACACCCATATCTAGGAGCAATTTAGTGTCCAATCAGCCTACCATGCATGTTTTGGAATTCAGGAGGAAACCGGAGTACCCGGAGGAAACCCACGCACAGAACATGCAAACTCCAAACAGGTGGATGTGACCTTGATTTGAAGCCAGAACCCCAGAGCTGTGAGGCCGATGTGATAACCACTCGCTCCACCAGAGCGTCTTTGTTGAGAACTTGATGCTTTTTAATGACCTAAATTACAATTTTCTTACCAGATGCTTACGATGTGATGGCCAAATTGCTTCTCATGTCAAAATATCTCAATTTTTTTTCAATGGTTCATATTATCGCAATAGTTGTCACTTTCGAATAAGAAATAAAAATAATAAAAATAAAAGCAGAATTGTATTTTATTTTCTAATCACAAATGTACTATCCTCTTCTTTGTGTTCCAAAAGGGAGGGTGTTATTTGCACGTAGACAATTTTAAAAAGGAAGTAACACAAGCACAAACAGGAAATATGCCCATAGCGCTGTACATAGTATTCACCGAGTCTCTGGGAGCAATAAAAGCATACACATTAAGTAGGTAACAAGGTTTATATTTTAACGATCGACCGCAAGACCTTCTATCAGCCTTAAATATTGGGATGTGCTGACATGGTAAATGCTTCGGTCAGATAGCGGTGCCCTGAGCTAGCAATGAAGGGAACGGGAGTTTTTTCACCTTTATGAACGATAGTTTATTTCTTCCTTGAATTATATTCATAGATTTCAAAATACATTTTGTTATGCGTTTTATCCGTTTATCTTTCCTTTATTTTGAAAAAATAGCCTTATCGGTCGCATTGTCTTGCGTCATGACACAGTGATGCCGGCGCCATTTTGTTGTGACATCATCGTGTAATCGTCAACTTGCAATTTTGTGCATTTAGGTGTTTTTTATGCACGAGTTGTACCCTTGAGTCATTTTTTAATCTGACAAAAGCGTTTTATATGCGAGTAAATACAGTATTGTATTTATTTTCACCTCTTTGAAGTTGGCCCCTCATCAGACACAAATTTATATAAAAAATATGGAAATTGTTTCTTACATTTGTTTAGGTTTTAATAAGCATTTTAAACAAAGGAGTTAAAATAAATGTAAACATGCATTATAAGCTGCCGATCATTTGTGTGGATTTTGTCACCAGAGAAAACTTTGTATGCATGTGATCACTAATCACTAATTTATAGATTTTTTTCTTCCAGCATGTAAATTATGAAGGCCAATAAATCATACAAGCTTGTTCTGCATAAAAGAGGATTTGGTGCAAGTGGTGAGTAAAAATTAAGTTTCTGCACAAAAATATAAAAATAAGTATTGTTTTGGCTCCATTCTTTGTGATCTGCAACTACTCTTAAAATTACTAATTCGCCTCAGCATGCTTGTCAGCATTCCTTTTTTAGTGAAAATCCAGATCACCAAAGGAGTCTTAAAAGCTAGCGTAGAAAATAAAAAGGTATTTTTCACTGATTGCATTTATTGACATTTTTTAACGTCATTGTTTCGGTCATTATTAAGAAAATAAAATCTATTCGTTGTTAAAATCTTGGTGTCTTCTGCCAGGTCAAACGTATTAATTTCTAAATAATTTATCTTTGAATGCCCACTTTTTGATTTTGTGATTCCTGGTTTGTCACAATCGGCATTGTACCTAATATTCCCCTCTGACGAGTCATTACCTTATTGTTGTGGTGGAGTTTGTGTGTCCCAGTTATCCTTGGAGCTATTTTGTCTGGGGCCTTGTGCACCTGGTGGGGTTACCCATGACAAACTGGTCTGAGGTAAGGGACCGGACAAAGAATGGCTCAGAAGACCTCTGATGATGAGAAACTATTGATTAGCCTATTCCCCTGCCTGGACCAGGGCCACAGAGGCCCCACTCTGGAACCAGGGGTGCGATGGCGAGCAACTGGTGGCCGGGCCTACACCCATGGGGCCCAGCCGCGCACAGCCTGAGACCTGTGAGAGGTGCCAAAGAGGTCAGGTGCGTCCACAGTTGGGCATCAGCCAAAGGAGGGATCCCGGGTGGTCCGATCCCTGGGTGCAGAAACTGCCTCTTGGGAAGTGGTTGTGGGGGAAGCATGGAAGTCTCCAGGATGACCGAGCTTCTCACCTTATCTCTAAGGGAGAGTCTGGACATCCTGCAGAGGAACTTATTTCAGCCACTTGTATCCAGGATCTAGTTCTTTCGGTCACGACCAACAGCTCGTGACCATAGGTCAGGGTGGGAAGGTTCAGTTGTGGTCAAAAGTTTACATGCACTTGTGAAGAACAATGGCATGGCTCTCTTGAGTTTCTAGTTATGTCTACAACTCTGATTTTTCTCTGAGACAGTGATTCGAACAGATACTTATTTGTCACAAAAAACATTCATGAAGTTTGGTTCTTTCATGACTTTTTTATGGGTTAACAGAAAAAGTGGTCTAATCTGCTGGGTCAAAAACAAACTGAGAATTAATCAAGTTAGGTTAGTTTAGAACTTTTTTTCATCCCTTACTAATTTCCTGGTTGCAGTAGATGGAGTTTAAGATTGAAGTGGATTTGTGTAGGGACGCAAACTTCAAGGTCCTGAAATATGTTCCCACAAGTTGGCTTTCAATGAAGCCATGTATTGTGTCCTTGTATTGATGTCTTTATAGTCATTTTTTTGAGGAAGAGAAGAACGAATCTTCTTTCATGACAAAATTATGGTTTAACAGAAAAAGTGATAAAATCTGCTGGGTCAAAAAAAAAACCCAGAATTAATCAAGTTAGGTTAGTTTAGAACTTTTTTTCATCCCTTACTAATTTCTTGGTTGCAGTAGATGGAGTTTAAGATTGAAGTGGATATGTGTAGGGACGCAAACTTGAAGGTCCTGAAATATGTTCCCACAAGGTGGCTTTCAATGAAGCCATGTATTGAGTGTGTCCTTGAATTGATGTCTTTATGGTCTTATTTTGGAGGAGGAGAAGACCAAATCTCCACATCACAACAGCGGACCAGCCTGAGCACTCAAGTTTCTCTGTAGCCTGCTTATACTGAACTATATATTGGAATTATTCACATTATTGAAACATGCCAGTACAGTCGGAAGCACCCCAAACCATAAGCTCAGAAGACTGATGAAAGTCTTACCTAAAATTGATTAGATGAGAACTTTATTTCATCTTGTATTTGGGAAATTTTGTGGTTGCAGTAGCAAGACAGACACAAAACATTGTAAACCTAGGTAAAAAACTGCAGAATGAGACTGAGGTTACCGCACAGTCCCTCAGTGAAAGCTGTTTTAAAGATCATCTTGCATGCCTAGATCCTCCTAAACCGTCCTATCACTAAATCAGTAGCAGTGGAGAGGCCGGTACGGGGCTTCAAAGCACACAAGCAGTCCAGCAAGCACCGGCAGGTCCTCTGACTGGGGAGAGAGCTTACGCTCCCACAACAATGATGCATTGCTCGGTCTGGAGCATTGCCTCTTCTTCCGGCACTATCGTCCACTGCTTACAGCTAATCCTGCGTGCATGACAGTGGAGGCACAGTTGAACGGCTCCAAAGACGTCTAGGACCAGCACAAAGAAACCAGAGTCGCGAAGGCAGCAGAACAACACGGCAAAACGCACAAAGTACAAAGCAAAGTATATGGGAAATCATAAAGAAATACCAACATGCAATAAAAAAGACAGAAAAGCGGAAAAACCACAAAACAAGCAAAAGCGGATACTGGCTGCCACTTCAGCGGTGCCATCTTGGTTGCAGTGGCAAAAACGGATACAGACAAGAAAAAGACATTGTAGAGTTGGATAAAACGAGAACCACACACAGGACGTTTTGCACAAGATGGGGAATTTGGCAGACTGTGACCGAGGTTGGAAATATGCAGAGTCACTCTTCCAAGCTTATCCGCACAGTCCCTTAGTAGTCTGCAGCTGAAGAATCAACAGTACCAGAGTACAACCCCTCAACTCTGGCCTGGTTGAATGACAGCTCTTCCATCTTATCGAGCAGGGATCTCAAGTCTGTTCCTACCAGTTGCATATGACCAGGAACTAAAGGATTTCTTGCCAGCCTTTAGCTGTGTTCTTGATTTACTAGGCTTTTTTTTTAGCTTATATACTGTTGTGACCTCATGCAGGAAGTGTATAAATATTTGCCTAATTGGGTTTTTTCTGCTCCCTTTAGGTCTGGAAAGGCGCAGACGTGTCTCCCACTTGGTTTCCTTGAGAGCCATAAACAAGGCACACCGTTCATTTTAGAGAAAATTTAGACTTTAATGCACCTATAGGTGTGAGAATACAGTGAATCTTCTTAGATTACGATAAACACAGTGTAAATTTATTGGGCTATAACCGAGGCAAATGTGTCCACCACGGCTTTCGGGTCGGAACTTGCTGCTACCCTGTACTTCACAACCGAACGTATCTTCGTTCGTTTATTAAAATGATCTAACCAGCCTCAACTCTTAAGTATTCAGCTGGTTTCTCTTTCAGATGCTTTCTTTGCTTTCAAGTCCATGTCAATGATTCCGCTTGCTCTTCGCAGACTTCTTCACGTTATCTCCTGCCAACTGTTTATCTTTTAATCATATTAAATGAAGGCTCTCTGTCTTGTTATGAATCTCACTATGTAGCTTGGACATAATGGTTTGGCCTTCATTGCACTGGTTTTCTTTGGACCATTGTTTTTCCCTTAATTTTTCACTAATTAAAGCGAAAAAAGAAACCTGTACTGCCAGTGCCCACAGATAACTTTACACAGGGGTGATGCGGCGAGAAAGACGGAGCGATGCTGTACTCGTAGGCAACCTCTTGTATACTGCGCCACTGGGTGGCCGCATTGGGAACTGTCTTATATGCTCATATCTCAAGGCAAAAATTAGCTCAGAAAATACCACGTATCTCAACTTACTGTATATATGAATTCATCAGAATTTTTTTTCTCTCAACTCATTTTGCTTGGTTTTGTTTAGATGATGAGGTCGTCGTTAATCCAAAGGTTTTCCCTCAAATCTTTCTTGGAGACATAATTGAAATCGCACATCCAACAGACGAGCTCAGGTGAGTCTGTACCTTAAAAAGGAAATTAAAGAGGGATTAGAGATTAATATCACTTATTATTACCCCTAAAAAGTATTTGTAATGAGTCAATTCTGTTTTTCCCTCTTAAAATATAGTCCCCTTTTATTGCAAGTCAAGAGTTTAAAAGAAGACCTTCAAAAAGGTGAGAACAACCTTTATTTCTCATTTTAGGGGTGTAGCAACATGGGGTAGTCGGACGTTTGGTCGCCCGGACATTTGGTTCTCGTTGGTCCCCGGTCTTTTGTTCGCCAGTCAAATGGTGATAGAGATTAAAACTGTTGAAAACAGCTCTCAACAAGAGTTTAATATCCAAGTACTGTTGAATCCAGCTCTCAAAATTATATTCACATGAGTTTAATATCTGAATATTTACTGTTGATTCATGAGAGTTTAATATCTAAATATCTACTGTTGATTCATGAGAGTTTAATATCTAAATATCTACTGTTGATTCATGAGAGTTTAATATCTAAATATCTACTGTTGATTCATGACAGAGTTTAATATCTAAATATCTACTGTTGATTCATGACAGAGATTAATATCTAAATATCTACTGTTGATTCATGACAGAGTTTAACATCTAAGACCTTTATTTGTTTGATAAATATGACCATCTAAATCAGTAGTAGATATTTAGATGTTAAACTGTTGCGAATAGAATTTTGAGAGCTGGTTTCAGCAGTACTTAGATATTAAACAGAACTTAAATATTAACCTCTCTCTGATGAATCAACAGCAGATATATTGATATTCAACTCTTTCATGAATCATCAGTAGATATTTAGATATTAAACTGTTGTGAATATAATTTTGAGAGCTGGTTTCAACAGTACTTAGATATTAAACAGTACTTAGATATTAACCTCTCATAATTCAACAGTAGATATTTAATATTAAACTCTTGTTGTGAGCTGTTTTCAACCATACTTGTTCTTTGTCACCATTTGACTGGCGACCAAAAGACCGGGGACCAACGGGGACCGGACGTCACTACACGCGCCTGGCCAGTCAAAGAACGTTTAACTAGGTTTAATTTCCCATATATTGACTGACTCCTTCCCTGAGACAATCAGAAATATACACTTGATTAGTGGCAACAACTCCAGGATTTCAACTCGTTATAGCAAGTCATTTTTCCACATTTTATTATCTTATATGTTCTTGCTTCAATTTGCACTTGAATTTCAAATATATACTTGTAAATGTCATTAATTCCTTTTTTTCTCATCTATCTATAGAGACGATTAGTGTGGATCAGGCTGTGGCACAAGCCTTCAGACTTCGTGCATATCAAGATGTAATTATTAGTGTTGTTGAACCAAAGGTAAGTGACTTTCTTTTCTCTCCAATAATTTTCAAATTAGTTTTTACCCTTTTTTTACATTTGACATCTTTTAATACGTGACATCCCGTACATTTCAATAGTACTCTCCCTTCTCTAAAACAATCATTTAATTTTCAAACCAAGTGGATCAACAGTGTAGTATAATTTCAGTCTTAAGAAACAATTTGCATTATGCAACGATTTTACAACCCAAGTATTTCTTTCCCACAATCAAAGGATGTAACTCTCGACCTGGTGGAACTGACCTTTAAGGACCAGTACGTTGGCAGGGGGGACATGTGGCGGCTAAAAAAGAGTTTGGTAGGAGCTGTAAAAATGTATACGTTCCTTGATTGTGTTTTAGGTCATTAGTGCCATATTTAATTTTGTTTTACCTATTGTAGGTGACCACATGTGCGTATGTGTCACAGAAAGTGGAGTATGCTGGCATCAGGTAAATATAAATCTTCTGCATTTCAGAATTTAGAAAATAAATAATTACTGAAAATAACAATTTAAAACAAAATTTAAAAACAAGATATTCAAAGAACAACTTTCTCTGTAACCAGACTGCTCTCTGCTACATTCTTTTTCTGAACTATATCAGGGGATGTTGATTTTTCTATTGGTGTACCTAATATTTATTGGATTTATTGGTCTTTCGAGCTTGGAGTCTATATGCCGAAGGACCCAGAGGCTGAGCCGCGGGATCTGGCAAGACCGTGGCCATGGCATATTGACCCTTTTAATGGGCTGGACTTCGGCTCTGCATCTGGGTACCCAAGGTTGATGACTTATCCAAAAGAATTGAAAACATCTCTGGTGAGTCCATGTGAATTTGTGTTGATAACCTAGGAAAACAAGAGGATAGGGAAATTGCAGCCTTGATCCAGTAAAAAGTTGGTATCGTTATTTTTGTTGTTATATACAAATTTATTCCAAAAGGGGTAAATCCAAATTATAATAGCCTGGAACAACTCTCGTAAGGATGAAAATTTGTTGGGAACCAGTCTGCCTTAAAGCCGTCAAGCCTAAATGTTTTTATGTTAAAATATGACTGCGGGCCAGCTTAATAAAATGAGGTAAAATGTAATCCTACAATTAAGAGGTAAATTCAGCTCAAAAGAGATTAAAATAATAATCATAATAATGATGTCGACGACGATGATGGATAAAGGTATTGTAATTTTGGATTATAAATCACATCTTTTTCATTGTTTTTGCCAGGGGGGGACTTATGTGTGAAATTATGTATAATGTGTATGTTATTTTTAACACTAAACTTAGGCCTGTGTTGATAATTTCAACATTGCTGCTAATTAATGAAAACGACTGAGAATGACTGCTCATGAGAAATCACACTTCACAGTGGTGCTGGCATGTTATGGGGATGCATCAAAATTGCCACCAATTGTCATTTTCAAACGAAAAACCATGCCAAAATTCAAACCTCCACGGTTGCAGTCGCCTTGAATGAGAAAGGGTGCAAAGCTCTGTTTGTGATGGATAGCATGAGAGCACATGCCACAGTTAAAAAATAAGTTAAACGTTTTCAACTCCACAACTGCCATCATCCCTGGAGGCTTAACCAAAATACTCCCGCTATTTGATATCTCCGTGATTCGGAGCTTTAAGGCAGTCTTGCATAATCTGTGGCAGCTGTGGATAGAGAGCACAATTTCACGGCACCCGGGAGAATATGCCATACAACTTTCCTGGAAGTCACTGAATGCATCGACAAAGCATGGGCCTCGGTGGCAACCGAAACCATCCTGTCGGGATTCAGAAAGGCTGGAATAATTGGAACTGCAACTGACGTGGAGTTTGACATGGGCGATGTAGAAGAGGAAGCGGCGCATCATCTACCTCCCGAGTTAGGGAAGTTGTTTAAAAGTGACATTGAGTATGAATATTTCATTTTATTTAGTGATTTGCAGTGAAACTGATAGTTTGGTATGCTTGTTAGCATGTTCTTTATGCTGGATTTATCTGAATAACTCTTCATCTATATATTAGCAGGCATGTCAGTCATGTGATGTTAGTATACCGTACACTTATCCAGCCTGCTGTTCTCACTTTTATTTGAATTTTAAATTGTCTTTCAAGATGACGTGTTTTTGGTGTCGGTGATTTTATCAAATACATTTCCCCCAAAAATGAGACTTATACTTGAGTGTGACTTGTTTTTTTTCCTTCTTAATGATGCATTTTTTGGTTGGTGCGAATCAAGTCCAGAAAATTGGCTTGTTATAAAGAAACAAAAAGAAAACTGGGGGTTTTATTAAAGACAAGGTCCTGTTCTCTGACTTCGCTAAGTGAATTCAAATTTTTATTTCATGTATTGTTTTTAAATCACAAGCATTCAGACACGGGACACTGTCTGAATGTTTTTTGTTATTTATTTTTACTTTATTTTTTACCTCTTTTCTTTCAGTCTCCCACTGTTCTCACATCTGTGACCGAATGTGATGTTTATTTGTTGCTATCAAACCGGGCCAGGAGTCTTTCACTCTATCGTTTATGTTGTCGTTTCTCTTTTATCGTACTTAAATCTGTGTGTTGCGGTAAAAGTATGGAAATTTACTAGACGGAGTGAAATGTATGACGGTAGACGGGTAGAGCATTGTCATAATTCTTTACAAATGGAATGTGTGTTGTGTTACCGCAAATGTAGAGTTCTGATGTTTGTGGGGAAAAAACTGTCCTTAAGCCTATTTGTCCATGTTTAGTGGGACCGATAGTGTCTGCCAGAGGGCAGCAGCTGGAACAGATTGTGACCAGGGTGGTATGGGTCCCCTATGATGTTCCTGGCTCTGCTGAGGTAATGAGGGCTGGCAATGTCTTCCATTGAGGGCAGAGAACATCCTCTGGTCGGTGTTTATCACTTTCTGCATGGCCTTTTTGTCTGCCGTCATGTTTCCAGCTTACCACACTGTGATGCAGTATACCAGTGTGCTCTCTACAGCGGCTATAGAAGGTTATAAGAATATTGGTATCCAAGTTGTTTCCCCTAAGTACCCTGAGGAAATGGAGTCGTTTCTGAACCTTCTTCACCACTGCCATGAGGTTTGTAGGCCATGGTAGCTTATCCGTGACGTGGACCCCCAGGAATTTAAATGACCGGACCCTGTCTACACATACTCCATTTATGAGGAGTGGGGACAGATCTGTGCTGTGTTTGCGAGCGAAAGTCCAGGATTATTTCTTTAGTTTTCGTGGTGTTCAGTGTGAGATTGTTCACCGAACACCACAAAGACAGTTTGTTGACCTCATCTCTGTAGGCCGACACATCCCCTCCTGAGATGAGTCCGACCACAGTGGTATCATCAGCAAATTTAATGATGATGTTAGACTGGTGGGTTGGTGTACAGTCATATGTGAACAGGGAGTATAGAAGAGGACTCCGTACGCAGCCTTGAGGGGAGCCAGTGCTCAGTGTAATGGAGGAAGAGAGGTGGGAACCAAGTCTAACAGTTTGTGGTCGGTTGGTCAAGAAGTTCTTTATCCAAGCAGATGGAAGAGGATAGTGCAAGGTGGGAGAGTTTGTCAGTCGGAATATCCGGTTTTATGGTGTTAAAGGCTGAGCTTTAGTCAATGAAAAGCATCTTCACCTAATTCCCACGATGTTCCAGGTGGCTCAGTGGTGTATATAGAGCAATGGCGATAGCATCCTCAGTGGACCCGTCTTTTTCTGTGAGCAAACTGGTGAGGGTCAACTTAGGGAGAGATTGTATTCCATATATGGCGGGCGACCAACTTTTCAAAGCATTTCATGATCAGAGGCATGAGCTCAACAGGCCTATAATCCTTCAGGCTGTCAATGGTTTGCTTTTTGGGGACAAGGATAAAGGTGGCATATTTCAGGCAGGATGGGATGTTGGATTGTTGCAGGGAACAATTGAGTTTTTTTTTTGAAGACTCCAGCCAGCTGGTCAGCACAGGCTCTGAGCACCTTCCCAGGTACTCCGTCTGGGCCAGCAGCCTTCCTGGTGTTCACAGACCGCATTACCAGTCTCACTAACTGTTCCCGGAACTTCAGTGTATTGCTGCAGGGTGGTGGTGGGGGTGTTGAGACTGGGTCTGATTTGTCAGTCTCAAAGCAGGCAAAGAAACGGTTCAGTTCCTCCGCTAGTTAGTTGAAAGTTTGTGTTGCCGATCAACAGTTCGAAGTATTTAGATGAACTTTTGTTATTGACCAAATACGTATATGATTTGCAAATTAATTCTTTAAAAAACAAACAGTGATTTTCAGTTTCTTTTCCACTGTCTCTCATGGTTGAGGTTTACTCATGTTGACAATATCAGGCCTCTTTAATTTTATCAAGTAGGATAACTTGCACAATTGGTGGTTGACTAAATACTTATTTGCCACACTGTTTACACATCATCAAACAGAGACAAAAGCAAATCCTGCAGTTAAAAGTAGTAATTTTTATTATTTCAATCGGCCAATAATGTTGGATAGCAGACACCCAAATGTACTGAAAATATTTTAGTTGTATCCTCCTTTTAAATTTGTACAGTGCTAACAATTTTATTGTCTGCCTCATGTACTAGATCCCAAGTTAGTGAACTGTGGGTGAAGGGAGAGAAAGTAACCTGTGGATATATCAGTGAAGATAGTAGGGTGAGTAAATTCTTGAAAAAAATAGTTTCATTTGTATATTTTTGCTTCTACATCAAGAAATCTACTACAAGAAATGCAGAACTGCCAACTTCTCTGGAATTTCTGGAGTTAACCGGAAGTAATGCAAATTCAAGGACTAATGACAACCTCCTTAAACGCAAGAAATCCCTCCCAAAAATCCCACTTAAATTTTTGTTGAACTGACCATTTTGCAAAAGTACCAAATTTCCAATCAAAATGCCTCGAAATTCACACCATCCCTACAGCATCTGCATTTGATTGAACTGCTCTGTAAACCAGGTGAATTTTGTAACACGAGTGAGTCCATTGTGAATCATATGAGTTATAATTTCTGACAAATCATTCATTCTGTGCAACTTTAGCTTTGCAATTGATTAGGAATTGATTGCATAGGTAGCCTCTATCGCTTTAACATTTTGTTTTCGTTTATTCCATAAGGGAAGTAAGCAATGTTCCCTCTAATTTTTTGTTTGTCTGGGCAGAAAGACAACCTCCCTGAGCACATTGACTACTAGTGTGAGCAACATTATCATTGCTCACTATGGGCACACACCAGTATCACACCTGCCATAAGCAAGCAGGTGCATGTCAACTATACAAAAATGATTTAGTAATAATAAAATGTAATGATTAATATCTATGAATGGGCGGCCCGGCTGATGAGAGGTTCGCTCTTCGGCCTCACAGCTCTGGGGTCCTGGGTTCAAATCCAAGTCTGGGCCTGCGTGTGTTTTCTCTGAGTACTCCATTTTCCTCCCACATCCCAAAAAGAATCATTGTAGGCTGATTGGACACTAAAATTGCCCCTGGTTATGGGTCTGAGTGTGCATGGGTGTCTGTCCGGCTCCTTGTGCCCTGCGATCGGCTGGCCACCGAAACAGGCTAAGGATAGGCTCCTGGCCCAAAGTCAGCAGGGATAGGGTGCACCCCCCCCCCATATACTAGACACACAGTAGATTTACACAGTTCTCGCACCGACTCCAACGCTTGATAGAAGGGCTGTAAAACACAAACAACATGTGGACAGAGCTACTGCCACTGGCTGCCACGTAAACGGCGCCATCATTGGGAATGGGGTAAAAAAAAGTTGGGATTTTATTTACTGCGCGCCATATGATTGCTACCGCGCAGAGAAGACAAGAGTACTGCGCACTTAGAGGTAAAATTGGAAGTAAGTATTATAAAGGCTGACTAAGTCACCAGTATTTTGTTTTGAAACAAATCCTATCATTTCTGTGTTTATTCTAAAACAAGTTGTAGTACACGTGTATATACACGTACACATTGGTACCTCGACATCCGAGTTGCCCGCCGAGATGTTAGTAAAATTTTGGGCAAATATTTATCTTGAGATACGAGAAATTTTTTTATATACGAGCAGACAGTGGACGCGAGATGCTGCTCGTAAGAACATAACGCGCACGGTCTCTCTCCCCGCAACAGTACTTGGATATCAAACAGTACTTAGATATTAAACTCCCACGAATCAACAGTAGATATTTAGAAACTCTCTCATGAATATAATTTTCAGAGCTGGTTTCAACAGTACTTGGATATTAAACAGTACTTAGATATTAAACCGTACTCAGATATTAAACCGTACTTGGATATTAAACCGTACTTGGATATTAAACCGTACTTGGATATTAAACCGTACTTGGATATTAAACCGTACTTGGATATTAAACCGTACTTGGATATTAAACCGTACTTGGATATTAAACCGTACTTAGATATTAAACAGTACTTCGATATTTTGGAAAACTTTATTCATCCCGTATTTGGGAAATTTCGTTGTCACATTAGCAAGAGTGGATGCAGAAAATAGAAAAGGCATTTTAGACACAAATAGATAGGTAATAAGTCAATAAATAAATACTTGAAAAAATATATAAATTAATCACAGTGTTGCTGACATATATACAGTGGTACCTCGACCTACGATTGTAATTTGTTTTGAGACTGTAATCGTATGACAAGCATATCGTGACTGACTGAAGCGGACATTTCCCAGTAAGAGGAGACAACACCTAAGATCTGGAGGGGGAGGGAAGAGAGGCCGGGGCAACGCTGGAGCCAATGTTCAAGGTCTTGCGTCTCTTCCCGGCAGAGGGGGCAGGTTGGGTCGAGGGTGTGGTTGAGAAGGTGATGGTAAGCTCTCAGGCTTGGGTGGGGGCCTAAACGGAGGCGGGCGATGAGAACCGCGTCGCTCCGGTTCTTCACACGTGCGCAGTCTAGGCGGCAGTTATATTTTGGGTAGGCAACTGCTGCGCGATCATCCGGTCTTGGTGGATTGTCACGAATCAGTCGTCTGATGGGTGCTTTGGCTGGGGCAAAGGAGATTGGTCGTGGCTCATCGACCTTGGAGGAGGCAGCTTCCTTCGCTAGGGCGTCTGCCATCTCATTCCCAGGCAACCCACAATGACCTGGGGTCCACAGGAGGGCTGTCCGAGGGTATCTGCCGAGTGGCTCGCAATCGCAGTCAGTAGGGATTGACTGTCAGAGCACACTGCGACGTCACCAGCTATGTTCGTGTCAGTTAGCCATTGCACGGCCATCGTCTTGGCCGCCTTCTCTTCCTCGAAAGAGGACGTGAAAGGGGCCCCACGCATCGGCTTTAAGTGCGTGGTGACTGGGTCTGCCGGATCTCTGGTGGTGACTATCATTGCTGCCCCGCCGGCCGTTGTTCCATCGGTAGCAGAGCCGTTGGTATAGATGGTGACCTCTGGTGCGACTGCACGGATGGCGGAGATGGCACGTTCCCGAAGGACTGGCAGGGGATCGAGTTTTGTGGCGCTCCCAAGGGTTGCAGAGACCGTCCAGAGGTCGGTGTCGTTCACCTACGGGCATTAGATGGGGGGGCGGGAGGACTTCTCGTTGGTTGGACAGGGCGGGAGGGATTGCAGACATGATTCCCAACGCGGTCTTGCGCCAGCTGGAACGCTGGAGACGGTGCACGACTGTCTTAGTAGCAAGTTCATGCCGAGGGTGATCAGGAGGAAGGCGGAGGGCTTTTTCGAAGGAGATGGCTGTTAGTTGGCTTACTCGCGAGGAGTAAGAGCACACGCCCGCTTCTAGCTGCAGCGCCTCGACTGGTTTAGTCTTCAGTTGGCCTGTCACGATGTGCAGGGCACTGTTCTGGGCGCGACCAAGGTTGTCAAGTCGGGAGTGCGACAGATAGGGGTAACATACTGGGGCGGCGTAGTCCATGACGCTCCGCTGAAGGGCGAGGTGGACAGAGTGTAGACTGTTTTTTTTTTTGCCAGCCCTAGTCTTTCATAGTCAGACGGGCAAGGATGCGGTTTCGGGAAGCCACTGTCTTGGTGACGGCCTTCACGTGTAGCCTGAAACTCAGGCATCTGTCGAGCTTTACCCCAAAGAATTTGGGGGTGGGGTTGAAGCGCAGGCTCGTTCCCACAGTGACGGACGGGGTCCAAGAAGCCTCCCGAGTCAAGAGAAGAAGGTGACCTCGCTCTTCGAGGCGTTCAACGTCATCATCTTTCTGCAGCTCCACTCGCAAACAGCTCCGACTGCGTTCTGAATTGCCGCCTCAGCGAATACGTTGCGCGTGCTCTGTGCTAGCAGGGCAATGTCGTCGGCATTAAGCGCGATGTCAACATTTGCTGGGATGACTCTTAGGAGGTTGTTGATGTGTATCACGAAGAGGAGTGGTGCAAGGACAGAGCCTTGGGGGAGACCTTGGCGCATTGGAACAGACTTTCCCCGCTCCCCGTTTATTTGAACCCTGGCTCGGCGGTCGGAGAGGAAACTCTTTAACCACCGGGCAGTTTGGATTTACATGCCTGCGTCCAGCGCCGTCTGGAGGATGTTCTTCTTCCAGACACGGTCGTAGGCTTTGCTCTAGTCCAGCAGAGCCATCACTCCGCGGAGCAGTTTTTTCTGTTGGAAACCGTCGCTAATGATCTGCGTGACGTGGAGGATCTGATGTTCGCAGCTCCTCAGCTTGCGGCAGCCCGCCTGCTCACTGCAAATCCAACCTGGGGTTTCTGCCTCCTAGTACACTCGGTTGTGGATAATTCTCTCGAGGGTCTTCACCACGCACGAGGCCAGGCTGATTGGACGATATGAGTAGATGGAACTGGCAGGTTTGCCAGTCTTCCTGAAAGGTAGGATGGTTTACCTCTCTCCATGCCTGCGGGAAGGAACTGGATCTGAAGGATTCATTAAAGGTTCCCAGGAGTTCCCGCCTGGCCGCAGATCCCAGCGCCTTGATGAAGGATTGGGGGATATCGTCTGGGCCTGGGGCGCCCGACGGTCGTATCTGATGGATTGCAGTTTTGATCTCCCGCTCGCTGAAGTCCGCACAGCTCTTGTTGTCAGCTGATGGGGCATCCAGACGTTGCTTTGCTTCTCGGATGTGGCGTCATTCTTCTATGGAGGAGAGTGCACACTGCGGCATAGTGCTTGGCAAAAACATCGGCTTTCCCCACGGTGGTGCTGTAGAGGTGGCCGTTGTGTTGCAGGGACTCAGTAAGCGCGCAGTTATCAGGTGATCCGCTGAGAAAGCAGATCAATCGCCACGTTTTGCTGGTGTCTGGGTTGAACTCCAGTTCCTCTAATAGGGCAGCCCACTTTGCTCCCTTGGCTGACCGGGTAAGGGTGTTCACTTTCCTGCAAGCAGCTAGCCAGTCTTCTCTGTGGGTGCCTACGGAGCGGCGTAGGCGATTGCGTTATTTGATAGCAGATCTCACGTCAGCCGACATCCAGGTGTTGCTCGTCTTGCCTGTCCGGGATTTGCCAACAACGTGGTTCCCCACCTCCTTCAGCAGAGTCGTGAAACGGGAGAGGCAGTTGGTCAGCAGCGGGGGCGTGTTGGTTCCAAAACCCAGGACTGTTTCTTCTACGTCCGGAGTGAAGGTTGCCCAGTCGACGTCTTTGTGGTTCCACCGTGCCGTTGGTAGGGGCGGGCACGACGGGCGGACGACACAGGCCACTGAAATGGACAGGAATAGGTGGTCGGATCCAAGGTCCTCATCAACAGTCCATTGGGCATGGTTCGTGAGCCGCGGGTGGGCAAAGGTGAGGCCGGGTGTGCTAAGCCCGCCGGTGCTTCGGTTCACCCTTGTTGCCGACCCATTGTTGAGGAGTGTGATAGAGTTCCTCAGCAGCCAGTCCTCGATGTCCTCCCCACGTTTGTCGCTTGGCTGGTTGTAGTCCCAGAGGCCGGAGTGGGCGTTTAGGTCACCGCCGATGATCACGTCGGTGTTCGCCCCGATCCTGGTAAGGTCCAGTTCTGATTTTGTACCGGATCTCGGCATGAGAGTGTGTAGAGGTTGTGCACCGTCAACCAGCCGTAACGGGGCACACGAATCATGATCGTGGATGACTCAATGAGGCCCCGCAGGGAGGCGCCCAGGTTCATCAAGAACAGGTCATCTTTGATTCGGGTCATAATTCCGCCCCCGGGTTGGTCTTTGGGGCGGTCGGCACGGTCGACAGCATACCCC
>NC_135516.1:1062500-1105000 GCF_051989575.1 Stigmatopora nigra
GGAAAACATACGACCACTCGTCCAGGTGCCTCTTTACCATAAAATCCATAAAACCACTTTCCTAACATCGTTGATTTCCTTTGGTGGTCCTCTCTTCCACCTCCTCCCCACTGAGCTCCCGCCCATTGTTTGAAGGTATTTTTACAGAAGGGAGTTGCGTCGAGAAAGACTGAAATCATAAGCAGCCTCTCGGGTCTCGGCCACCTGGCTGTCTAATATGCTCGTATCTCAAAAATTGCCTCGAATCTCAAGGCAAACATTTGCTCGCAATGTTACTCTTATCCCAATTTCCATAACATCTCGGGGCACTCGTTTGTCAAGGTATTACTGTACTAAAATAAACAAAAATTCTTATCATTTTCTCTTATCCTTGTGTGATTCTTACATCTTTCATACAAAGTTGGGACGCTTTGATCATCCCTTGTTAAGTTGGTAATGCTCTACTTTCAATAAATCCAAGTTAGAGGTTCTGGAATCAATTAAATTCTTAAGTAAAGGTACCAGGGTATATTGCTTTAATTGATATACTAATTGCAGTTAAGAATAACAAAAAACAATCTTCCTTCACATGTAATGTTCTTTTTTCTTGATCGAGAGAACTACTCTAGTTGTTTGTCAAATGTGTGAAGTACTAAGACATTAGTTCTGATCAAAACTTTATGAATAAATTACTTAATTTGAATTATTGTGTCAGCAGTAAAGAAAAACACGTTTATTTCACAAGAAACAATGAATATTTTTACAGTAAAGCATGATGAATTGAAAACTTATTATTACTGTTATTTATTATGTTAAAAAAAAGCATTGGCAAAAATTAAAATGGTCAGGTCAGACTTTTCTAAAAACAGTTTGGCCAGAAAATTGTCATGTAGTTCCAACAAAAGCTTTCAACGAAGTGACTTTTTGTTAAACAATAAACCTTGATGTATAGGTTGTGTTCCGATCCACATCTGCAATGGTTTACATCTTCATCCAAATGAGCTGTGAGATGTGGGACTTCGACATATATGGTTAGTGGCTTAACCGGTTTTACACCATGTTATTTTATTTTTATTCTTTTCTCTGTAATTTTTCTCATCTAAGTATTTCACTTCTAGGTGATTTGTACTTTGAAAAGGCTGTGAATGGTTTCCTCTCTGACCTTTTTAGCAAATGGAAGGTTTGTTAAAATTACAATTACATTTGAATTGATTTTGACATCTTTAATCAATTACATAATGTGGGTGTGTTTTTCACTATCCTGATGACACCCACATTCACCCTGTCATCCCATGCTGCCTTTGTCAAACCCGCCATGAACCTGGACGTAGCATGCGCGCATGTACATACACACATATATATATATATACATATATATATATATATATATATATATATATATATATATATATATATATATATATATATATATATATATATATATATATATATATGTATATGTATATATATATATGTATATGTATATATATATATGTATATGTATATATATATATATATATATATATATATATATATATATATATATATATATATATATATATATCTGATATATATATATCTGATATATATCTGACGTATATATACGTATATATACATATATATACATATATATACATATATATACATATATAGACATATATAGACATATATAGACATATATAGACATATATATACATATATATACATATATATACATATATATACATATATATATGTATATATATATGTATATATATATACATATGTATGTGTGAATGTGAGTGTGAGTGAGTGTGTGTGTGTGTGTGTACGCATATATATATATGCACGCACGCACGCATACATGCAGGGTGTCTCAAAAAATGTACTCACTTTTAGAATGACCACAAAACCTTTATTTATGAACATAGTGTGAAGTGAAATAGCATCAAATACATGAGACAAATGTAATTGAAGAATCATGTTCGCAAATGTTCAAAGTGATGACCATTATTGTCCAGACAACGCTGATAACGGGCACCAAGGGATTCGCAAACGTTGTGAAATATGTCATTAGGAATATCACAACATTGTCTTCATTTCCTATTTCAATGCATCACTTTTCCTTGGTTTGTTGCCATAAACGTAGTCTTTTAAGTATCCCCACAAAAAAAAATGTCCATGGATGTTCATTCTAAAAGTGAGTACATTTTTAGAGACACCCCGTAGTTATGTATATACACAGTTGAGCAAATAAGTAGTTAGTCAAACAGAAATTGTGCAAATTCTCCTACTTGAAAAGATGAGAGCGGCCGGAAATTGTCAAATGGGTAAATCTCAACCATGAGACAATGTAAAAAAAAAAAACAATCACATTGTTTATTTTTATATAATTTTATAACAAATTGGAGTTTAAAATAAGTATTTGGTTACCTACAAACAAGCAAGATTTTTGGATGACAAAGAGGTCTAACGTCTAACGAGGTCTCCACTCGTCTCCTGTATTAATAGCATCTGTTTTAACTCATCGGTATAAAAGACACCTGTCCAAGACCTCATTCTCTTACACTCTGAACTCCACTGTCTGCCGAAAGACACCAGAGACAAAATAGTAGACCTGCACCAGGCAGGGAAGACTGAATCTGCCATAGGTAAAACGCTTGGTGTAAAAAAAATCAGCTGTGGTAGCAATTGTTAGAAGTTGGAAGACATGCAAGACCACTGATAATCTCCCTCGATCAGGGGCTCACCCCTGATAAGAAGAACGGTGAGCAAAAATCCCAGAAACACACGTGCGGACCTAGTGAATGACCTACAGAGTTTAGATCCCAGTAACAAAGGCTCCTAACAGTAACAAAATGCGGCAGGGACTCAAATCCTGCACTGCCAGACATGGGTCTCTGCTGAAGCCAGTACACATCCAGGCCGGTCTGCGATTCGCTAGAGAGCATTTGGATGATCCAGAAGCAGACTGGAAGAACGTGTTATGGTTAGTCGAAACCAAAATAGAACTTTTGGTAGAAACAAAGGTTATTGTGTTTGGAGGACAAACAATACTGAATTGCATCTGAAGAACACAGTTAAGATTATTAGAACACCATGCCCACTGAAGAATGGGGTGGAAACATGATGCTTTGGGGCTGTTTGATGCAAAAGGAACAGAACAACTGATATTTGTAAAGGAAAAATGAATGGGGCCATGTATCGTATGTATTTGAGTGAAAATCTTCCATTAGCAAGGACATTGAAGTTTAGACGTGGCTGGTTCTTTCAGCATGACAATGATCCCAAACACACAGCCAAAGCAACAAAGGATTGGCTTCGTAAAAAGCATTTCAAAGTCCCGGAGTGGTCTAGCCTGTCTCCAGATCTCAACCCCATAGAAAATCTGTGCTGGGAGTTGAAAGACAGTGTTGCCCAAAAACATCCCCAAAACATCATATTATTTTATCGCAGGTTTAAATTTAGTGTAATATAAGATTAAAACTTATTTTTAAATGTGTACAGTCGTACCTCGACATACAATCTTAATTCGTCCCGGGACTCAGCTCGTATGTCGAGCTTCTCGTAACTCGAGCGAACACTTCCCATTGAAATCAACTAAAAATAAATTAATTCGTTCCAACCATCTGAAAAAAAAGAACATAAACAGGATATTGGATTGGATTTTTTTTTCTTTATTCTAATTTGCCATAAATTGACAAAGTAACAAATAACGAGTGGTTTAATAGTACTGAAATGTGTTTGATACAATTACTATAAAATTAGATGCGGAGGATACAAAGACAAACATACACGTAGAAGCAGAAGGGAAAGTATCCGGTGTACTTTATCCACGGCAACGCACTCGTAACCGAACAAATTTAAAAAATGAAAATCAGACATTGTCGAAATTGACCTGGATTAATATATACAGACACACTCAAACATACGTTTGATGTAACTCTACACCAAACTGAATTCCAATTTTGCTATAATCTTTTTTACCTTTTTTCTTCGGGTTGACTCCACCCGGACGTTCAGCCGTAGTCTTCAAAACGAATGCATCAAGTTGTTTGTTTTTGCCAAAATATTTTGTAAATGACATGCATAAATGTCATCCCAATACGATAACGCGCGATCACTTGCCAGCCGTGGCTGGTCTATATGCCGAAAGACATTTAGCCGACTGACATCTGGCCGATAGCCAACTGACCGAAAGACCATCTGGCCGAACGTGGCCCAATGTAGAATTAGCCGACCGACTACCTAGCCGAAGAACATTTAGCCGACGGGCTCGCCCTGACCCCGGTCGTGAGTGTGTACAAGTTTTTCAACCTCGGCCCGCGGGTCATATACGGCCCGTTACTGATAACAACATTCATTTAGATTAACAAGTTACAGATAACCGCATTCATTTAGAATAATACGAACATTTATTTACGACCAAACAAAGTAGTCATAATAGTTATTACTATGATGACAAAAGAAGAAAAGCATAGAAAACATTGAGATTAATATTTGAATCATTGAAATCATTTTGAATATATATTGCCTAAAATAATGGGAAATTATTTACAATTAAAATGTTGCTCTCTTTGGCACAGATCACTAGAAGTGTGTTCCATGGCATTTTCAGGTATTGTTCTCTAAGCCCCCCTAGTCTGTCTTGGTAAGTCTTCCAGTGTTTTTTTTCTCGCAGATCAAGAGCGTGTATGTGTACATTATACAGTGTTCCCTCGCTTATCGCGGTTAATGGGGACCGGGACCCCCCGCAATAAGTGCATTTCCGCGAAGTTGGGGTGCCCCTTCAAAAATGCTTAAAGAAACGTGTAAAATGTGCACAAAAGCACCACCAAGCAAAAACATCATAGTAGTCCGTATGGAGGATCTTCTGCAGTTTTTTTGCACATAAGAAACATCGTTATTGGGAGTTGTGAACATTGTTTTTTTGAGCGGTGAAGATGCGCCTGTAAACAGCCATGATGTCATCAATGCGATTCCTGAACTCTCACCATGTTATTTCTTTGATGCAATTACTAATTCTTATTGAATATTTTGTTTCCACCTCTTGTAAGATGATGTAATTTATAATTTTAACTTTATATCTTTACATTCTTTGTATCTTTTCCTGAAAAAAATCCGTGAAGCTCTGAGTCCGCGATAGCTGAAGCGCGAAGTAGCGAGGGAACACCGTGTAACAATATTGAATAAAAATCAGGCCAGGACATTGCACTACCTACTTGTATTTAGAAATATGTCCAGCAGGTGGCAGTACATCTGATGTGCAAAGAAATTGATGGGGAAACATCTTTTATTTTTATTCTTTTGGACTCTAAGGTTTGGAGGAACACATGCCCTCCCAGTTGGGGCAAACATTTGCAAAACATTTGCAGCACATCTTCTAACCCGCTCAAACATGGCTGGGATCATTCTGTCAGGAGCTGCAAAAACGTCTTCAAATTATAACAGACTATTTACTGAAATAATCTTTACGTATATGTTAAAATGACTTGTCACCCGTTAAAATGACACGTGTGTGTGTGTGAAAATTAATGTGTTTAATCATTAAAGTGATTTCCCTGGTAAAAGATAGCTATGGACGTCATGGCGAAAAACCCCAAATGCACAAAAATGACTTAAAATCCAGCCTAAATTAGCATTAAATGAATAAATACGAATACCACAGCATAAATAAAAGTACTGGCAATTTTTAGAGACTATAACCGAGCCCAAGGTGCTTGATTTCCCGGTAAAAAGTGCACTTTTAAACCGGTACCGGACCCAATTGCATTAAAATAATTTGTCTATCAGGTGGAAGTGTTCTGCCGATTCAAAACCAGTCTAGAGTGTGTTAAATCCGACAGCTGCATTGTAAAAAAAATATGAATTTTCTTTGAAATTTGTAGTTATTGTATTATCCGCTAGGGGCGCAGTGTTTTAGTACATGCAGACAACATGAATTGACATTTATTTATGTTCTTATGTTATTCTCTTGTTCATAATATATTGTTCACAATGTAAAAGGAAAATTCTGTTAATGAACATTTTAATAATTTACTCATTCTTTGCACAAATTATTAGTTTTAGTAACTAATACAAAGGAAAAGACTGGGCTTATTGTTAGTTCTATGTAATTTTGCAATGAGTTTACTGGTCCGGCCTGCTTAATCTCAAATTAAGCTGTATTTGGCCCGCAGACCAAAGGGAGTTTGACACCCCTGTTCTAAATGAATGTTGTTATTTGTAACTTCTTATTCTAAATGATTATTGTTATCTGTAACTTGTTATTCTAAATGAATGTTGTTATCAGTAGCGGGCTGTATATCGCCTTTGGGCCGAGGTCGAAAAACATGTACACACACACATGACCGGGGGCGGGGCGAGCGAGTCGGCTAAATGTTCTTCGGCAAGATAGTCTGTCAGCCAAATAGTGGTTTGGCTAACTCTATGTTTGGCCAGATGGTCTTTCGGCCAGTTGGCTGTCGGCCAGTTGGCTGTTGGCTAAATGTCTTTCGGCATATAGGCCGTGCGCCCTTGCCAGCTTGTCAGGGTACCTCTTTTCTACAAAATTGAAAAACTTTCCAATTCGCTAGCATGTCTTTGATATCCTTTTTAGCCAGGGTAGGTTTTTCCACCGGTAGTGCCGTCTCCTCTGCCATGATGAATGTGCGCCTGGCCATTTTCTCCCAAGAAAGACCAGTTTTGTCGCAGTTGAACACTTGTTGGGGGATGTAACTTTCCTGGGTAACCCTAACCAGCCAAGAATCATGTTGAAGGTGTTGGCTGGTGTCGTAGCATCTGCTTTCTCAGCAGCTTGCTTCACTGTCCATTCCTCACAAATTCCGCTAACTGTGTCTTGTTTATCCATATTTAAAGAAGACTAATGAATATGACTGTGCAGCTTGTAAAGTACTACCTAGCGGCCGCATTTTATGTTCTTAGGTCAAATTTGTCTCGTATCCCAGGGCAAAAATTTGCTCAGAATTTTCCTTGTATCTCAAATTTATCATATATTCGAACGCGTATGTCAAGGTAATACTGTGTATTTATTTATAGACATATTGTGTATGGAAATACATTTGCTAATAAATTAAAGTAATTCATTATTTCTGCTTTAAATAGGATAAGAATTGCAATCATGAAGTTACAGTTGTGCTCTTTTCACGTACAATCTACAATGCCAAATCAAAAGGTGAGCCTTTTGTTTTTGGAACATTTTGTTTAACTTTCTCTTCTATTATTTTTTGTTTTTTCGTTTGTTGATGATTGGAGCGTGAGAGGGCGAGTGCGAGAGAGAAGGCGAGTGTGAGAGAGAAGTTGTGTTCGAGAGAGAAGGCGTTTGCGAGAGAGGAGGCGAGAGTGAGA
Source organism: Stigmatopora nigra (assembly GCF_051989575.1). Taxonomy (NCBI): domain Eukaryota; kingdom Metazoa; phylum Chordata; class Actinopteri; order Syngnathiformes; family Syngnathidae; genus Stigmatopora; species Stigmatopora nigra. The sequence goes on from NC_135516.1 coordinate 1,069,806, forward strand.
GAGAAGGCAAGGGTGAGAGAAAAGGCGAGTGCGAGGGAGAAGGCGAGTGCGAGAGAGAAGGCGAGTGCGAGAGAGTAGGCGAGTGCGAGAGAGTAGGCGAGTGCGACAGAGAAGGCGAGCGCGAGAGAGAAGGCGATCGCGAGAGAGAAGGCGATCGCGAGAGAGAAGGCGATCGCGAGAGAGAAGGCGATCGCGAGAGAGAAGGCGATCGCGAGAGAGAAGGCGATCGCGAGAGAGAAGGCGATCGCGAGAGAGAAGGCGATCGCGAGAGAGAAGGCGATCGCGAGAGAGAAGGCGATCGCGAGAGAGAAGGCGAGCGCGAGAGAGGGCGAGTGCGAGAGAGAGCGAGTGCGAGAGAGGGCGAGTGCGAGAGAGGGCGAGTGCGAGAGAGGGCGAGTGCGAGAGAGGGCGAGTGCGAGAGCGAGCGCGAGATCGAGCGAGAGAGCGAGATCGAGCGAGAGAGCGAGCGAGAGAGCGAGCGAGAGAGCGAGCGAGAGAGCGAGCGAGCGAGAGAGCGAGCGAGAGAGCGAGCGAGCGAGAGAGAGAGCGAGCAAAAGCGACCGAGAGAGAATGCGAGCGAGAGAGAGTGCGAGCGAGCGGAAGCAAGCGAGCGAGAGCGTGAGCGAAAGCGAGCGAGAGAGCGAGCGCGAGACAGAGCGCGAGCGCGCGAGTGAGCGCGAGCGCGCGAGTGAGCGCGAGAGCGAGGGAGCGAGAGCGAGGGAGCGAGAGCGAGGGAGCGAGAGCGAGGGAGCGAGAGCGAGGGAGCGAGAGCGAGGGAGCGAGAGCGAGGGAGCGAGAGCGAGGGAGCGAGAGCGAGGGAGCGAGAGCGAGGGAGCGAGAGCGAGGGAGCGAGAGGGAGAGAGCAAGAGAGGGAGAGAGCAAGAGAGGGAGAGAGCAAGAGAGGGAGAGAGCAAGAGAGGGAGAGAGCGAGAGGGAGGGAGGGAGCGAGAGGGAGGGAGCGAGAGGGAGGGAGCGAGAGGGAGGGAGCGAGAGGGAGGGAGCGAGAGGGAGGGAGCGAGAGGGAGGGAGCGAGAGGGAGCGAGCGAGAGAGAGGGAGCGAGAGAGAGAGAGGGAGTGAGAGAGAGGGAGAGAGAGGGAGCGAGAGAGAGGGAGCGAGAGAGAGGGAGCGAGAGCGAGAGAGAGGGAGCGAGAGCGAGAGAGAGGGAGCAAGAGCGAGAGAGAGAGAGGGAGCGAGAGCGAGAGAGAGAGAGGGAGCGAGAGCGAGCGGGCAAGAGAGAGAGGGTGGGCAAGAGAGAGAGGGCGGGCAAGAGAGAGAGGGCTGGTGTCCTCTCTCATCACTCAGTATGGACTTGCAACTTGTTTTTGATATTGTTGTAAAGCATCAGTCAATTTGCTTATTGTTGCCCACTCGACATCCAGTGTGTCCTGGTAATTCTGAAGGGGTGGTGACAATTTAACAACATTGGAAGAAAAAATGATAGAAATTGAGAGAAAGAACAAATTATAATTGAGTCTTGTGAAAGTGTCGTAAATTAGTTGGTGTACACAGTGGGTTTGTACAAAACGTTCATACTGAAAATTGTTGTGGCTTATAATCATCTTTTGCAGATGAATTTCCTGAGAGTCTGAAAGCATCGATCCAACAGGATCGTGAAGGACATTTTTACGAAGACTTTTATAGGTATTGTTTATTTTACTCAATATAATATAATGATTTGGAAAAATAGGAATCAAAGTTCTATGTTAAATAGAGTTATTGCTCAAAATGAGAGGCGTGATGAATGGGGATCCATATTGGTGACTGTCAAGAATCTCTTCATTCAGTATCCTGTCCTGGTGCGACTTAAAGAAGGAGGTGAAACTTTTAATGAAAGTTTTTTCATAGAATTAGTGTATTAACCACAGTCTGTGCTCTTGTTGTCACGTCAGATGGATTTCCCAGTGGATATAACTCAACTTCTGCCCAAGGGAACTACTTGGAAGCCATCAACCTTTCTTTTAATGGTTGGTCCCTAAGAAAGAAATTAATTAAGGAGCGGGAGTGAGGGGGTGGGAGCGAGGGGGGCGGGAGCGAGGGGGCGGGAGCGAGGGGGCGGGAGCGAGGGGGCGGGAGGGCGGTAGCGAGCGAGCGGGTGGGAGCTGGCGAGAGGGTGAGAGCGAGCGGGCGGGCGAGAGGGTGGGGGCGAGAAGGCGGGCGGGAGCAGGCGGGAGCGAGCGGGCAGGCTCCTCCCATATTCCTAAGGCATGCATGTTGGCTGATTGGACACTCTAACTTGCCCCTACATATTAGTGTGAGTGTGAATGGTTGTTTGTCTCCTTGTTCCCTGCAATTGGCTGGCCACCAATTCAGGGTATCCCACAGTCAGCTGGGATTCCGCGCTAGTGACTCAAACGTATAGTCTTCTGTTCCATTAACTCCAAGTTTTTTGGTGTTATAATTTTGCAGCTGAGTGAAGTGCACAATTCTAAAATTTCTAAAAAAACGCTTCTACTGCATCTGTTTATCTATTGTCTTCTAGTGTTTGACAAACACTATATCAATCGAAACTTTGACCGGACTGGTCAGATGTCAGTTGTTATCACCCCAGGAGTCGGAGTGTTTGAAGTTGACCGTCTGCTCATGATTTTGACCAAGCAACGGATGATTGATAATGGTAAGTATGAATATCCACACAAACCTGACTCCACACAAAAAAACAACATCAATACTCTGGTGTATGCGACTCTCGAAGAGACGCCCTCTGATTCACAGTGTTCACCTCAATTCTCATGGTTGTAATAGGGAGTACAAATGTGTTGCTTTGAAGGGAAAATCTTTGGACAAATCATTGCACGTGCTATTTCTGAGATACTGTATGAATAGAAAGCACCATTTGCTGGATTGTACGTTCCGAACGGGTGTTGCCTGCGCGTAGACAAATTAAAAAAATAAGTCATGTGAGTAGTACAACCAGGAAGTGTTTCATTTATCTGACTAGAACCGTTAGTCTACTGTTCAAAATGAGTGATCACACCTTGTAAACCAAATTTGTAAATCCTAAACCATCCTCCTTCCCACAAAAGGAGCCGCCTTTTTTACTGGAAAAATTGGGGAATTACAAGGTGAATCATCACATTCAATAATCACTCCCAATCACTTGTCTCGCGGGCTGTTTGTATAAAGTCACGTATCACCTCCTTTTCCTGATTATATGGCTTGTATAATCAGGCAGTCAGGGTCCCGTAACCCACCAGGAGGGTACGTAGGGGCACCGTGATGAAGATTCTTGAACCATTTGTCTCCATTTCTCTCGGTCGCGGGCGACTAATTGCGTTGCGTTGAGGCCATATCCCGTCCACTCCTTGATATTGTCCGTCCACAATTTCCTCTGGCCACCTCGTCTGCGTTTGCCACTGACATTTCCTTGGAGAATGACTTTGGAAAGTCCATTACCCCTGACAACGTGGCCGTACCACTTGAGCTTCTTCTTCTTTACGATTGCCAGGAGGTCTTCATACTTGTCTACATGAGTAGTAATTAGACCCCGAATTTCTTCGTTTGGTACCCGGTCTCTGTAGGTGATACCGAGAACCGTCCTGTAGCATTTCATTACCAGTGCTTGTATTTTCCTTTGAAGCTCAGCAGTCAACGTCCACGTCTCACTTGTGTAGAGGAAAATTGACAGGACGAGGGCACGCAGCAGCTTGAGTTTGCTGCGGAGGTTGATGGATTTGTCTCTCCATATCGGTTTCAGTTTGGCCAGTGCTACTAAAGTTTGAGCTGCACGGGCCAAGACTTCAGCCTTGGAGCCTTCGTTACTGATGTTCGAGCCAAGGTATTTGAACTGCTTCACAGCTTCTAGCTGGGAGCCATTTACTGCAATCTTGCTCATCATAGGCCTAACACTGTTCGTCATGATTTTCGTTTTCTCGGCGCTGATCTCCATGCCATATCTTGCTGCTGCTTTGTCAAGGCGAGCCACAAGATCGGCAAGTTCGAATTCAGAACCTGGGATCAAATCGATATCATCTGCAAATCTGAGGTTGGTGACCACTCGGCCACCAATGCTGACGGAACCAACATGGTCGTCAAGTGCATCCGTCATGATTTGCTCAAGAAGTATGTTGAACAGTGTGGGGGATAACAGACATCCCTGTCGTACGCCAACCTGGGTGTGGAACCAGTCGCCTACTAAACCTTGCACAAGTACTGCGCTGTTAGCTTTGGCGTACAGTTCCTGTTTGATCTTGGTGACCTTTGAGCCCATGTTGTATCTCTTCATTGTCGCCCACAGTGCATCATGCCATACCCTGTCGAACGCTTTCTTGAAGTCGATAAGCACATGGTATATATCTCTCTGATGTTGCTCATACTTTTCACACAGCACTCGAAGATTGAAGATTTGTTCAGCAGTGGATCTTCCTTTACGGAAGCCAGCTTGTTCTTCGGCAAAAATTGCTTCAGCTTGGGGTTGCACTCTATTCAGGATGACCTTGAGCATTACTTTGCTAGCATGATTGATCAAACTGATAGTTCTGTAGTTCTGACATAGTTGCAGATTGCCTTACTTCGGGATCGATACGATCAACGACTGTGTCCAGGTCGACGGCCATTTACCGGTCTGCCATATCCGGTTGCATATGATGGTAAGGATGTCAATAACTGCTTGATCTCCATGTTTCAGAAGCTCTGCTGGTGTGTTGTCGGTACCCGCTGCCTTTGCGGATTTCATTGATTTGATGGAAAATCGAACTTCGTCCTTGAGAATTGGGTAATCATCGTCAACTGGTGGATCCTGACACGTGAGAGTGGTTGGGTCCCCATTAACCTCATGGTTATATAGGTCTGAACAGTATTCAGTCCAGCGCTTCAGAATATCTTGGCTTTCCGTGAGGCAATGTCCATTTTTGTCCTTGATCGAATTTACTCTGGTCTGTTTCCGTATGGTCAGATCCTTCACGATTTGGAAAGCCTTCTTGCTATTGTTACCTCTAAGGCTAGATTCGACTTCCAAACACTGTTGGTTGATCCAATCTTCTTTCGCCGTAATCATCTGGAGTCTGATCGTTCTGTTGACCGCTTTGTATTCCGTTGCACCGTTTGTTGTGTTGATAGACCTTTTCAATGCTTTACGTGTGTCGCACAGATGTAGAATGTCGTCTGTGACCCATGGCTTCTTTTTCCTGCGATGAATTCCCAGTATATTGGTTGCGCTTTCGACCATCACAGAGTTGAAATTGGTGGTTAACCCTTCCGGGCTATCATCAAGTTCCCATATTGCTGAGAACTTGCCGCCAATTTTTGCTTGAAATGCTTCCAGTATGTCAGGGGACTTCAGTCGGTCCAGATTAAACTTGATTCTGGGGCTCTTGGCCTTTACAGTCCTTCTCAGTCTGACTCTGAAGTTCAGCAGCACCAGGTCGTGGTCGCTTCCCACATCTGCACCTGGGAAAGTGCGCGTTGTGGCTCTATTGATAACCTGATTTGAAGCGATTTGGCACCAGGATATAGTCGATTTGGTGACACATGCCATTGGGGGCATGCCACGTACAGCGTCTTGAATCCTTGTGTGTGCCAAGGGTATTAGCCAGCACCATGTCATTAAGACTGGCGAACTCAAGTAGGCGTAGTCCACGCTCGTTAGTTGTTAAATTGTAGGAGGGTCCACAATGGTTTCCCCAGTCCTCGATTGCATCTCCCCCAACCTTGGCGTTCCAATCCCCTTGTATGATGATAATATCTTTCTTGTCAGTAGAGTTGACAGTATCCTGTAGTTGAGAATAAAATTCCTCAGCTATGTCATCGCTAGCATCACTGGTGGGAGCATAAACCTGGATAACTGTCATATTGAACGGCGATGCTCGCAGGCGGATGGATATAAGTCTGCTTGAGATTTGTCGGCAACCAAGAATTGAGTCTTTCACACTCTTGTTAACTAAGAAGCCAACGCCACGCTGGTGTACATCCGATTCACCACTGTAGTAGAGTACATGTTGATCTTCGGTTTGATGCACACCTTGATTTTTCTATCTGACTTCGCAAAGTCCAATCATGTGCCAGTGGGTGAGCTCATGAATCTTGCCTACCTGGGCAAGAGTCCGGATATTCCATGTGCCAATACTGATTAGGTCTGTTGACCGTATTTTTTTTTGCCATGTTTGTTACACTTTTGTTTTTATCGTTTATGGTCGCATCAGTAGCCAACTTGACACTCCCGCCCCAATGCATGACGGAAAGCGCGGCCCTTTTTATCCCGGGCGACGACCGAGCCAGTATGGAGGTTACCCAGTAAATTGACAGGACACTCATGCACCACCAACACCGACATCTTACATGTTTCCCCTTCCGGATCCCTTATCCAAACTGGAAACGTCTCTGAAACAGCAGCAACCTGCCCACCAGCTGTCGCCACATACACCTTTTTTCTCATGTGCCTAGCTCCCGGAACATCCTCTAATTGCAGTTTTACATGATCCAGTATCACACAAAAACTTTACCTGTACCACATTCACAAACAATGCAATCTCAGGTTTAATTGTATCAAGCGCCAGTATTTCCACTAAATTCAGCTCCACTCCCCTACACTCAACCTCACCGTTTGTCCCACTGTGCCCAGGCCCCACGCCTAGCCATGCTGATTGAATCCCAGCCCTGGAGGCACTGTTGTCTGGGCAATCCCGCGAAATGTGCCCAGTTTTCCCACAAATCCAACATGTCTCACTTTTGACTTTCTGATCTTTATTGAACCTACCCCCATCTTTCCTCCAGTTATTTCTGTTAAACTTTCTATGTCCTTCTTCTCTAACTTGGTAAAACATTTTTTCCCCCGCAGAGGACACCCCCCCCCCCCCCGTTTACCTTTTTTCTTTAGCACCCCTTCTGCATGTAACGCTTGATTTACGTATTGGTCAAGCGTGCCCGTGGGCCTATCTACCCAATGTTTCTCAATCCATTCCCGGAGGACATGATTTGAATGAGCGTGTAACACATTTTTTAGTTGCTCTTGATAAAGGCTGCCCACCTTGTGATCCTCAGCAATGCCACTGTTGACCTTAAAACAATCTGACATCCTGATTAAATATTCTTCAAAAGCCTCACCATCTTTTTGCTTAGCTCTACCAATCGCAGTATGATTTGCTTTTGTATTAAATTTTCCCGTGGCGCGCTTTATCATCTCACACACTCTCATATCCAATTCACGGCTATCATGAGCTAATGGTCCATACTCGGATTTTGGATCCCAATTTCCTCTAATAGCATGCCAATCACCTTTTAACGCGGCCATCCAAATCTGCTGCGTTTCTACTCCATTCAAGCGATACGACTGTCTAATATCCTCCATCTGTAAAACAAATTCCCCCACGTCTATTTTGTGCGTCGTGACGCCGTCTACGGCTTTTTTCACGTCGTCCTGTGTCCAAGTTCTATGCACCAAAATAACACGGGGTTGGTCACACTCCACATTAGGGTTGGCAACCTCGATCATGGGATATTGTTCAAGCATCATGTCATTCATTAGCGGCTTCTTGGGCGGTGATAGCGTTTGTCCCAATGTTTTTGACCATTCCCCCACAGTTCCCCCCGACCTGGTCAAACGGTCATGCACATCTGTTGGAAGGGGTACAAACAGATTTGTTGACCGCACCGCCCCAACATCCCCCGACAATTGCTCATCGGTTTCCTCTTTTTTCACGTCCCGTTTCTTGCCTACCGGACCCGTCTCAGAATCCTCTTTTCCTTGGAAAAACACAGTCTGTTCTGTGCTTCCAGCCCCACCTTTATCAGCATTTTTGGCATTCCCGTCTCAACGATTTTTCGCCATTAAAAACCAATAATAGGTGTCATTATAACCATCCTTTTCCGTTTTCCTGAGGTCCCCTTTATGTTTAGCGCATATATTATCTTGTAGTTCAAGAATCTTTTGCAAATCAAGCTGGCCAGCAAACCCATATTTTTTTTATCCATGAATTTAGATGTGTAACTTTTAAAGCACTTTGTCTTTCCACAAATTTCCATACCTTACAAGGTAGACTTATTTTTGGATCGTCATCCAAACCCGCCTTACAACACGTGTTTCCCATATTTTACTTTTTTGTAGTGAGTTTGTGTGCCTCACACACTTAACTTTTATTATTATTATTATTATTACCCCTTCGATTGTATTTCCTAGGCTTATCTTAATATTACTGCAGAAACCACACAAACACCATACAACGTTTACAATATATATACGAGCCTACCCTTGAGACACAGGACACTTTTCAGCAAAGTGCCCCAAAAATGTACCTGCCATTGACTAGTATAAACACAGGGATTTTATCGCCGTCACCCAGGACGCGAGTCACATTACCCAGAATGGACCTTCACATTCAATGCCCCTTTAACACATTTGGAAACTCCGTCACAACATGCAGACATTAATGTGGACGAGATCGCACCAGATGCCTCCCTCCAGCAGGAAAAGTCTTCAACCGCCGAGAATGTAGGCGCCCCCACCGAAAAACTCCAGCCCTGGAAAAGGGTGTTGAAGACGCCGTGCACGGTCTTAGTCCAGATGTCGGTCAGCAGCGCCTGGGTTCCCGCGGCGGTATACTGACCTCCAAAGCTCAGAAGGACCAAAATGATAGGTTCATTAATAATTACCCTTGTTTGTAATTATCAATAACTGCAGGCAGACATCTCATTCAATTATTGACATTTAATTAAATAGATTGGATCACGGATAAGAAACCTCAAGGAGAGATTCAACAAGCAAGGGTTCCCCCTACAACTTCGGAGCATCTCCTCGAATAGACATTTTCGTACGACTCTTATTGCCATGAATCAAAACAATTTACAGAGTTGTTGATCATTTCATCATGCATGAGCAAAAACAACATCTGTAACTATAATAACAATCAAAGTATTTTGCCAATAACAAAACAGGAGACTAAACCTAACAACATTTGGATTAAAAACAATCACGCCTTCATTTGACCTAAAAATCATATAACAATAACATAAAGAAAAACCGAAGTGTGTCACGAGGTATAGCCACTATGCTGGAAATGGCAGGAACAACATTTTTGTTATTGGCCAGTCACCCTGGCTCCGTTGGAAAAGAGACCAACCGATCTCGAAGTCCCAGTTTGGGTGAGTTGTTTTATAAACAATCCTTGGATAAGGAGTCCAGGTTAGAGGACTTGAAAATTGTTTGTGACCTCGAACACATTGAGAATAATAAGAGAATGATTTAACAAAGAAATGAATTAATAAAACTATATGTATAATAGTAATACAGAATAAACCCAACATATAGACCACACTTTTTTCACCTCGATCCCTGGCAATTTCTCCGTAGCCCTTTCTTTCCAGCCTTACAAATGTATACCATTTTGTCTTTGGTGTCTTTGTACTGCTCTTTTGTCTTTTGTTCTGGTTAACTTTGGAGCAAGCATTTCTTTTGCAACAGATGTATTAAAATACCTTGTATTAATGTCACATTTATAATAATTATGAACCTAACATTCCTAATAAGCAAAGCATTCATATATGTAATGTTTAATATCCACAATAAGGCAAAGCGTTCATTGCAAGCACATATATATAATGATTATATTACAAGCAAATGCATAATAATGATAAACCTAACATGCTATTATATACTTGTTCGCAATCCCATACTCATTTTTTTATTTATGACAAATACAAATACACTTGGGGGCGTTGTCTCACTCTTTACCAGAATTCCCCTTACTTGCATTTCTGGCCTGAAAAAGGAACAAAATAATTCTCGTTCAACTCATAATTTGCATATTCCTGGAAATCAATGTTATCACCAGTAGGCTGTCTAATAAGCAGATAAAATCATTGTAATTCCGAATTTGTTAGAGCTACTGTATCAACTCTAAATCGATCTAGCAGTAAGCGTGAGCAGGGGATAAGACAACACCCACACACTGTCAAATTTTTAGCCAAAACAGCTATTGATATCACCTCGGTGAAATACCTTTTGCAAGTGCAATCAGTTAATTAGAGTCAGGTGCTTCTTATTTTAAAGACACCTGATTGGTTAAAATGTCGGCACTGGATCGGTTGGAACAAAAACCAGGACCCACTGCGGCCCTATGAGGAACTGGTTTGAGACCACTGCCCTTAAAGCAATAGAAAACAGGTCATTTGGTTGTATAGATTTATCAATGCTTATCCATTCCGTAATATTCTTATAGTCATCAATAGGAGGGCGCACTTGTGTAGAAGCACTACCAATGTCGTCATACGCAGCTGGGTATGATGACAATTAGGCTTTTGTCAAGTCAATGATGACGACAATGCCTATGTCTGATTTTATTTTTTTTAATATGACCTATGCCAAAGAATACTTTCTCCGCTCAGGACAAATGTAAATGTTCTTCTGTGTACGTGAAAAACACTACATCTCCCACAGTCCGAGGGAAATTATGCCTATCCTAAATCAATTTTTTTGCCTACCCCAGCCAGGTACCATTTACCTAATAACTTGGACAAATGCCATGAGTTTTCTCAGGCCATTTCTGCATTGTTAATTTCATGTCTGATATCATCAACAACCAAATAACTAAATACCCTAGATATAATTTGCAGAATCACCTCATATGATATTTACTTAAAAGAAGAGCTACCCCATAGCTCTCCGTTACCACAATAATATCTACAATAATTAAATTAGAGAAATCAACCCTTTACCAGACATTTCTTAATTAAAACTTTCAATGTTTAATAATGGACCCACAAATTGTCACCAATATGCCATAATATTGTAAATTTCCCCATCCTTTTCTTTTTCTTTTACCAGCCAAGCTCCTATGTTAAAGTATTTTGAACAATCCAAACATTCAAAAACAGTATTAATATTCTTTATCCTCCAAAAGCTAATTTTCTTTAATTAAGAGCCCTTCGGAATCCACAATTTGGTCAAACAAGGTTATATTGTTCCATTCCCAACTCCAAAGCTTTTATCAAATCAACCTTAACCATACAGATTTTCTATCATCTTAAAATATATTTCTGTTTAAAACTCATAAAATGAATGTGAAAATAATCGCATAACCCTGCATTTCTTGCAGACCATGTTTTGCTCTTATTATGAAATGCTTAAATAGAAGCAGGCTCTAAGCCGCTACCTGCGACCTTCACGCTCGTCGCGAAAGCAGCATTCCAATCCTTTTGTTTTGTTTTTTTATTCCTCCCCAGCGAGGTCCCAAATGAATTGAAATGTCATCTCTTTTTTTTTTCTGTGAATAACACATTTCAGAGAAGACTATCATTAATAAGCTAAATACATTCCTCATCTGATATCCAACTTCATCATAATATTTTGCCAAGACCCCATAATCAAAAATATGCTGCAAACGCAACCATATCATAGCAAACTCCATTTTTCCCTAGAGCTTGCTTCAGCACCCCCAAGGCCAATTATTGTAATGTCTTCACGGAAGGCGTCCAAAAAAAGTTTAGTCGCTTGTGCGGCCGCGCGCATATTGAATGCCTGAAACCGTCAAATCGGCTGTCCCGCGGCCCATATGTTTCACTTCAATATAATCAGCAGCTGCAGGGACAGAGCGCTTCCCCCGCAGTCGGCGTATTATTTCGCAAGTCTAGAGTATGATAAAAAACGCAGGTCCAAACCTTGCAAAACCTTTAATCGGCCATTTTGTTTATATTCCTTCATCTTCTAAACACCATATTCCCGCTGGCGGATGGGATCAAAACCAGGCTAAGTAACAATAAGCCATTTCATTTCAGTAAATTCACAGTACATTTAGGTACTATTCACAAAGTATATCAAGCACTTGGAAATAACCATTCCAATTGCTGTTTTATGAGCTCCAGCATCACACCAAAATTCCAATTGAATTACATTCACAATAAAATGTGATCTCCGGTTAAACCAAATCAAATGCTAGTGTTTCCACTAAATTTAGCTCAACACCCTCATCCTCATATTCAAACCATTTTGAGTAGGCACCCCCTATTTTTAGAGACCCCTTTGTCCGGGCAATCACCAAATACCCCAATTTTTGGACAAACCCACACGCAGCATTTTTGAAAACCTGATTTTGTTTAACCTTCATTCATTTTCTCCCAATCTCTGCTACGCTCCCGCGACCTATCTCGGTAAATATTCTTCCCGTCAGCCGAGGACGCCCCGCCACTCCTTTTGTTTATTTTTGTAGAAAACTGAATCCATCTTATATATATTACCTCTATGCATAATTGCGTAAATTATCCTGCAGGTCTTATTATTTAATGCATTTTAAGATGGCCAGCAAACCCATATTTGTTTATGTATAAAGTTAGGAATTTAACCCTTGTAGCGCTTTGATTTTCAACAAATTTCTAATCTCTACACATCAGACTTTGTTTCGGATCGTCAACTCTAGCCGTCTTATTATTTGAGGTTCCCATTTTGAAGTGAGTTGGCGTGCAATCAGCTTGTTACGATCTCGCCGCGTAGTGCGACGCGATCGTAGGGTAAGTTGAATCCAGATGCAGAGTCGCCGAAGTAAATGGAAAGGTGAGGCAGATCTGTAGCTCTTGTAGGTTGATTTAATAAACAGGGTAACATAACTTAAACAACTTGGCTTGACCACTCATTACAAACGAAATGAACATGCGGCGTGGCGTCAATGGAAACAGCAATTACTACGAGGATTAACAGGAAACGAAACCAGAACTAACCCAGACGATCCGACAGCGTCCACAGAAAATCATAATGCTTAAATACCAAAAATAATCTAATCACGTAATTAGTGACAGCTGATAGTTATCGTGACGTCATGCCAGGAAAGACAATCCAACCACTCCTGACAGTACATCCCCTCTAAGGGACGGATTCTAGACGTCCCAAGGTCAATTACAATATGAGAAACGGGAACAAGCAGGGAGGGTGGGTGGGAGATCTACAATTGTCCGGTGGTCTTCCACACCAACCCAAGAACAGACGGAGAGGTCGCTCCGGCGGGCGTCCGCGCCAGCCAGAAACGAGACAAGTCAGTGGCAGGTCTGGCGGGCGTCCGTGCCGGTCAGAAACAAGACGGGGCAGAGGCAAGTCTGGCGGGCGTCCGTGTCGGCCAGAAACAAGACGAGGCTGTGGTCGATCCGGTGGGCGTCCGCGCCGGCCAGAAACGAGACGAGTCAGTGGCAGGTCTGGCGGGCGTCCGCGCCGGCCAGAAACGAGACGAGGCTGAGGTCGATCCGGCGGGCGTCCGCGCCGGCCAGAAACGAGACGAGGCTGTGGTCGATCCGGCGGGCGTCCGCGCCGGCCAGAAACAAGACGAGGTTGTGGTCGGTCCGGCGGGCGTCCGCGCCGGCCAGAAACGAGACGAGGCAGTGGTCGATCCGGCGGGCGTCCGCGCCGGCCAGAAACGAGACGAGGCAGTGGTCGGTCCGGCAGGCATCCCAGCTGGTCCCTTAAGTCTTTGCCAAACTGCCTGCTTTCAGGAAATATTAGAAGTTTAGTACGGTCGGGCACCTTACCCTGTTTGCTCGGGGGGTGGACAACCCTCTTCTCCCAGGAACCCGGATCATTGCTTCTCTGGACGTCGCCGGCCCCGTCCTCCAGGGGCACCGGCGAATTGCCACTCTCGACGTCGCCGGCTTCTTCATCCAGGGACTCCGGCGAATTACCACTCTTGACGTCGCCAGCCCCTTCTTCCAGGGACTCCGGCGAATTACCACTCTTGACGTCGCCAGCCCCTTCATCCAGGGACTCCGGCGAATTACCATTCTTGACGTCGCCAGTCCCTTCCTCCAGGGACTCCGGCGAATTACCACTCTTGACGTCGCCAGCCCCTTCTTCCAGGGACTCCGGCGAATTACCTCTCTCGATGTCGCCAGCCCCTTCCTCCAGGGACTCCGGCGAATTGCCACTCTCGACGTCACCAGCTTCTTCCTCCAGGGGCACCGGCGAATTACCACTCTTGACGTCACCGGCCCCATCCTCTAGGGGCAACGGCAAATTGGCACTCTCGACGTCGCCCACCCCTTCTTCCAGGGACTCTGGCGCATTGCCACTCTCGACGTCACCGGCTTCCTCCTCAAGGGGCACCAGCGAATTACCACTCTTGACGTCACCGGCCCCATCCTCCAGGGGCAACGGCAAATTGGCACTCTCGACGTCGCCAGCCCCTTCCTCCAGGGACTGGCGAATTGCCTCTCTCGACGTCGCCAGTCCCATCTTCCAGGGACTCCGGCGAAATACCACTCTCGACGTCGCCGGCCCCGTCTTCCTCGAGCGCCGGAGCATCGTCGCCACTTCTGGGCGGGCAGGCGCTGGACGGGCAGGCGCTTGGGAGAGCGGTGCTTGGGAGAGCGGTGCTTGGGAGAGCGGTGCTTGGGAGAGCGGTGCTTGGGAGAGCGGTGCTTGGGAGAGCGGTGCTTGGGAGAGCGGTGTTTGGGAGAGCGGTGTTTGGGAGAGCGGTGTTTGGGAGAGCGGTGTTTGGGAGAGCGGTGCTTGGGAGAGCGGTGCTTGGGAGAGCGGTGCTAGAATAGCCGTCCGTCACCAGAAACCTGATCCGTGGCTTCGGTACGGGTGCGACCGGCGATCCCAAAGGCAACGGGAGTAATTTGCGTGGCCTTGGCACAGGAGCTTGGGGCACTTGAAACGGCGCGCTGGGCCGAGTAACTTCGGCCACTTGGACAGGCGTGGTCGGCCGAGTGACTTCGGGCACTTGGACAGGCGTGGTCGGCCGAGTGACTTCGGCCACTTGGAACGGGGAGGGCTGCATAGTCCTTAGGAGCTGCTGGTACAGCGTGGTCGGCCGAGTAACTTCGGGCACTTGGAAAAGCGTGGTCGGCCGAGTGACTTCGGGCACTTGGACAGGCGTGGTCGGTCGAGTGACTTCGGGCACTTGGACAGGCGTGGTCGGCCGAGTGACTTCGGCCACTTGAAACGGGGAGGGCTGCATAGTCCTTAGGAGCTGCTGGTACAGCGTGGTCGGCCGAGTAACTTCGGGCACTTGGAAAGGCGTGGTCGGCCGACTAACTTCGGGCACTTGGAAAGGCGTGGTCGGCCGAGTAACTTTGGGCACTTGGAAAGGCGTGGTCGGCCGAGTAACTTCGGGCACTTGGAAAGGCGTGGTCGGCCGAGGAGCTTGGAGGGACGTGGTCGGAAAAGGAGCTTGGACGGACGTGGTCGGGCGCGTAACTTGGACAGTGGTTAGTGTGTCCAGGCATTGCTTTCGCTTCGCTCTACGGCGTGGCGCTCGGCGCCTCCTCTGGGAGGATTGCACAGCACCCCCGCCATCACGTCGTGCCCCATAATTGGTGGTTAGCCCACTCTGTAATTGCTGGTCGGGGTATTTGTAATAGGAATTATCGGGGGAACAATCGGGATAATCCTCCTCCAGTGGAAGGTCTCGGGGTCCGAATTGGTCAAAGAATTCATCATCGGATTCCGAAACGCCAGCGAAAAAATCAATTTCCTCAACGATGTCCTCCTCACCAGAATCTTCAGGCTCCCTCCATGGTGAATCAATTCCTCTGGGCATAGGCATAAGATAACTTGGGCGCTCTCTGGTGGTCGTACGCACCTGGGCATCATGATGAAACGGTAAAGGCTTCCCAGGGCGACGTGCATAGCAGTGGTGGGGCGTATGAGTACGCTGCGGCTCTAACTCTCCTACCAGCTGTGGCTCATCTCTAGCAATGATGTGCCTGAGAGCCCCGCACCACGGTGTGTTCATTACAAAATTCCTAAACGATTCTGAGGGGTTACTTATACATTCCAAGCAGTCCGGTGTCTTCGAGGTGGATGGTTTGCGTCGCCGAGTGCGTCGGCGCAAGCGTGGGTGGCGCTCCGCTGGGTCCATAGTGGTCGGATCGTGCTGTTACGATCTCGCCGCGTAGTGCGACGCGATCGTAGGGTAAGTTGAACCCAGATGCAGAGTCGCCGAAGTAAATGGAAAGGTGAGGCAGATCTGTAGCTCTTGTAGGTTGATTTAATAAACGGGGTAACATAACTTAAACAACTTGGCTTGACCACTCATTACAAACGAAATGAACATGCGGCGTGGCGTCAATGGAAACAGCAATTACTACGAGGATTAACAGGAAACGAAACCAGAACTAACCCAGATGATCCGACAGCGTCCACAGAAAATCATAATGCTTAAATACCAAAAATAATCTAATCACGTAATTAGTGACAGCTGATAGTTATCGTGACGTCATGCCAGGAAAGGCAATCCAACCACTCCTGACACAGCTGGCCACTTTTTTCCTTTTTTTCCTGTATGTTATCACCACACACAAACAGACACAAGTATACTCCCTGGTACACTTTTCGGAGTTGAAGTACCTTTCCGGAAAGTACAGGACACCGAGGCCCTTAGTTTTATAGACTACTCTGTCTCTTCACCTGCCAGAGTCTAGTATTTCACAGGATTTACTGTCGCATTTTCCCCCAAAATGGACCAACACATGCAATGTGCCATGTCCCTTCGCACATTTGTCAACCGTCAACAAATGCAAACATGTGGCTTACCAGAGATGGTCTCAAATGTCTTCCCCAGTGGGAAGGTTGTCAACCGTTTTGAATTCAGGCGCTCGTCAAAGAATCCTGCCTGTAAAAGGGTTTTAAATGCAGTGGCTCCGGTCTTCCCAGACGTCGACAAAGCGCCTGTAATTCCTTTCGGTGGACCAAAATGATAGGTTCACCAATAAGTATTCCCAAATTTTCCTTTCAATAACGGAGGCATCTGAGATCATATCCCATTATTTTTGCAAAAAATAATCGATACACACGCACCTCCGGTCAGATGATTCTGAAGACCCCGTAGTCTCTTTTGCTAATATATTCATAAGATTTAAACATGTGTTAAACATTATGTTTTAATGATTTGATGATTTTAATGATTGATGCTGTTTATTCTGTCTAATCACCCTCTTGCTACCTGCCACAATGTAATTTCCCGAATACGGGATGAATAAAGTTATCCAATCCAATCCAACATGCATCACAGGCGTCAAAACATTATTTAGAGTCTCATAACAATTTGTCTCAGTTCTCAAAACTTTTGTAGGTGTGTCGAATCTTCCCGAGAGAAAATTGATGCGGACCATCTTGAGAAGCCAAGTTTCCCAAAACAAATCCACAATTCCCAAAAGCTTGTTGTTTATCGTCTTCAGAGTTCGATGCTTCCCAAAACAATTTACCGTTCTCTTGCTGTGAACCATAGTCTCAAGAAGTCCACGTGTGAAGGAGAAGTGGCCTCCAAAGGTGTTTTGGTTGACTTTGGAACGAGCATTGGGGTGGACAGACAAATATTTCAATTCCTTCATCCTCCCCATACATACTACTACTTCACCAGCCTAGTGTCTGACAATGGGTTCAAAGATCTGAATTTGAAGGGACATCACAAATTAATGACCATATTAATTTACATGTTAATATACACATGTAAATAGAGTCATACCTCCATTCACGTATGCCTCTAGGTACGAACGTTTCAGGTTGAGAATTTTTTTTGCAAATGAGTGACTTGAGATACAAAAAATATCCAAGTTAGGAAATCACCCAAAAAGGAAATGTATTTCCTTATCGGTTAATTTATTTTGAATTCCCCATATTAAGCTATTAAAAAACTGTACAAATGCAATGTGGCACATATTTTCACACACAGACAAATAGGGCACACGTAAAAGTCTAAAATATACTACAAAGTGGGTGGCTTTCATCCCCAAAAGACCGCCACCTGGCAGAAAACACGGATATTACATCTCATGGCTGGGGAGGAAGATATTTCAGCGGCGCATGGCACATTTTCACATGCAATTTTTATTTTAAGACATTAATAAATAATAATCTTATAATTTTATTTAATTTGTTTTGTTTCCTCACATTTTTCATACAAAATTCGGACACTGACCAATTTTAAAGGGTTTAGTTGGTAGTTGTGTGAGGACCGTGGAACGAATTACAGAATTTACTTACGAAATTTTCAAGTTACGAACAAAGTCTTGCAACCAATTAATTTCGTAAGTAGAGGTACGACTGTATAAGATTACATTACTTTACTACTCCCGGCCGGAAATAAGGTATCAGTATTTCATTTGATATATCTTATTGCAGCCACCGCACCATTTCCTAGGCAGTTGAGGCCTCTGTGTCTCCTTGTGGTTATGCAGAACTGCCAACCTCCATCGACCCCATTTCAGGAGTATTTATGGAGTGAATGTGAGTCACGCAAAATCGATATAAAATGTAAATACAACAAGCGTAGGACAATTTAAATCAAACTTATGATTTTTTTTTTACATTATTGAAATGTGTGTTTTTGCAAACTATTGAAGAAGTAAAGCATTATGAAAATAAGTTTATGTTTGTGTTTTGGTCCTACATGCATTTTACAGTCATTAATTCCAACAAGTCTCACGCTGAAGTCGCTTTTGCATGTTGTTAAATGTGCACATGTCAATCCTTTTGGAGACGGCATCAACATGAGATATTTTGTCGAATACGAACCAATAACCTTCTGCGATTTTCTGAGGTTCTTCTCAGAAGTTCCATCCAAATTGCCATTCAGTTTGCACATAACCCTAGCAGGCATATTGATAAGACTTACTAGTGCTGTGTATGCCTACTTCCTTTAGAACAACTTAAGAACAATTGACGCAATAGAAGATCCCTATTCAATCAATTCTGAAAAAAAAAACCACGCTGAAGTCGCTCAAGACGAATCATTCGTCAGAACTTGTAATTCAGAGGATTCACAATGCACTCGATACGGAATTATTCCGGTTTACAATGCAAGTTGAGTCATGATGGCGGAAGCCCTGGCGATGGTGTGAATTCCGAGGCATTTGAATTGAACATTTGGTACTTTGCTTAAAAAAAATAGGTGAAAATGTTTGCCTATTTCTGGAGTTTAGGGAGGTTCTCAGAGCTTGTGTTGCATTTCCCGAGAAACTCCTGAAATTCCGGAGTAGTTGGCAGCCCTGGGACATGCCTTCGCCAACTGTCACTTACCTACCGTCTGTCATGTTGAAACACTTTGCAGGCAGCATAACGTTCTCCATATTTTCTCTCTAGACTCTTTCACGTCTATCACGGGTGCTAAGGGTAAACCTGTTCTCGTCTGAAAATTATAGGGTGCCATTGGTGAACTTTTCAACCAATGACAATGATCTCCACAGTGTTGGGAGTGGGCACAGTGCCCACTGCAGGATGCCGTACCCTGAGACCCCCTGTCTTGAATCTTCTCCTGATTGTTTGGGTAGAATCATTCGCACCGGTGGGCCTCTGAGGGTCATTTTTGGGGGTTACAGGAGTGTATAATTGTATTAGAGATTGGCAGGTAATATAGCCAAATTTGCCTTGTTATCTAATTCCCATTGCGTAGTAAATAATGGCGATTTGTATGGTCCACCAAATAAAATTGGGAGGACCTGGAGTACCCAGAAAAACCATATATTTCTCAGGGGACACCATGCATACTCCACACACAGGAAGTTCGGAACCCACATGGGATTCAATAGTCGATCTCAGAACTGAGAGGTTGGTGTGCCAACCAGTAGTCCGTTGGGCCACTCATCCACACATCGATGGCATACACATTTTTATTGGAAGTGGCCAGACTTGCGAACGATTGTTTTTTAAATAAAAGGCAATAAATAAAATTATTTTCCAATATTACAGAACACCAAGAAAATTTACATATTCTTTATTAAAGAAAATAAAACCACAAAAACTTTATTGCGGTTTATTTTAAAAACAATCGTTCGGGAGTCCGGCGACGTAGGAACGGTTTTGTGCGTAGTGTGTTTAGAGACGAGCACATTTAAAGTGTTAATTTGTTTCTGCTGTCAAGCGAGTTTTCGTTTTTATTTTCTCAAATAAAGAATTTGTGAATTTCCTTTGTCCTCTATAATAGAGATTAAGGTCAGAGGTTAAGGTTAGGCGAACTGTGGCGACGAAGTGTCCGCCAATGAATTGTCCAGTGCAAAATAGAGCAAATTTCCAAATATCCTTGAATTTGTTATAGAAATGGGAGCCACATTCTCTTAAGTAATCTAGAACCCATGCACCATGTGTCAAACCCAAAAGCGACAAACAATCTGTTTCTTAGAGGTTTTGGATCCTGGAGAATTGTCGATTGTCCTTGCCAAATGGTACATTTGTACATTTATCTGCATTAAATGCTGTAATTGCAATGCCAAATTTAAGTTGTAAGCTTAACTTCTCTCAATTTGTATGCCTTCAAAGCATTAGAAAGCAACCTCATCTAGTTGACATCTATTGTTCAATGCTTATGCAATTGGTAAATATTCTAATAGTCATTAATATGACGCATGACAAAGCATATTCTACACGCGATGGACAGAGCAGAGAATGTCCTCCCTGCACTGAAAACACTCCATGTCTCAGCAGCCCTAAGGAAATTATGTCTATTCTGAAATCAATTAATTTATCCAAACCAACCAAATACTATTTAACTAATTGGTTGAATGAGTCCCGGTTCTGTATTGTTCTTTTCAAGTTTGATATAATTAAAAGCAACATACTTTTAAGATCTTATTTGTAAATCACCCCCTATTGTTTCTTTTCTTCTCCATTTTTGCATCTGGGTCAATTTTAGAGAAAGTAGGAAGTAATTTAAAAAGTAATATAACTAGGAGTGATAGGTTCACCAATAGGCATTCCCAAATGCACGCATAAATAAAACAGACATCTGACTCAAAACCGGTGTCTTGCAAGAAGAATCGATCCTCACGCGCCTTGGGACAAGATAATTCTTCCGAATCGGTGCCTCTCTTGCTTATTTATTACATAAGATTTACAACATGCATCTCAGGAGGGGGGGAGGGGGAGGTGGAGGGAGAGGGAGACAGAGAGAGACATTAACCGCGATAAGCGAGGGAACACTATTTAATCATGTTGGTCGTCACAAGGCCTTTCTTTTTTCTTGTCCCTCACCCTGGACCTGTTTGCAATGTGTGACCCCTAGAGGAGAACAAAGCTACAGGCCACATGACTCCTAATATCATGAGGAAACACTGACAATTGCAACTCATTAATTGTGCAAAGTATCTACGATTTCCTTTAACGTCAATAATTCTATTCCAACTCTATAACTTTGTTTGTAGGTCCTGTTCATTGAATATACTATTTCATGTTCAAACTAATTTCATGTTTCTATGGAAAAATTGAACAATTTTATGTGAGCTCAAACATTTGAATGGTTTCGTACACAATATAAATAATTTCAAGATACACTTATTGTGATTATAGGTATAGGTGTTGACTTGGTGTGTATGGGAGAGCAGCCATTACATGCAGTACCACTCTTCAAGGTAAAATCTGAAGTGAAGTATGCATTGAACTAACTATATTTTTAGTGATAATTTGCATTTATACTTATTTAGTTGCAAACCAAATCATCACCTGACTTGTGTGTGGAGAATGATTATCATCTACCTCACTGGATCAACCACAGGTAAGATTGTATATTTACATTTTTTATTCATTTTAAATAGTTTAGTGAAAATAATTAAATTAAATTAAAGTTTGGCTGAAAAAATCATTTTGATCGTTTGTGTTTCTTTTTTAGTTTCTATGCATCTAAAAGTCAGAATTCATGTAATACCTTTCTTCCCAGAATCAAGCTTGCAGGTCACAAGGTGAAATGTTATGATTCCATTAATTTTGCAAAATATTTTTTATAACACATGAAGCAGACAACTCACATTCATACCTGTATATTTTTCCTTTAGCGTTATTTTGAAACACTCAAGAGATGCATGGATCAAAGTAAGTGAAATAGCTCAATAGAGAAATACAATAACTGAAAACGTTTACGTGCTCAAGTATGGAAGCGAATGGCCTTCACTTTAAAAATAAAAATGCCCACATTAATTCACTTTTGGGATTGTTTTTGAATAATTTTTTACACTGTTTTTCAATTATTTCTTTCGCGGCTGAGAGAGAGAGAAAGAGCGAGAGAGAGAGAACGTGAGTGTGTTCAGGGAAGTTATCTGTATGCCCAGATATTAGAAAAATTAGAGGGAACATTTCCTTGCACGCTGTGCTCTGTATTTTTAAAGGTCTCCTGGTTGTTTGAGTCACAATGTAGCCTGCCTAATTGAAAATTAATCTTGGACAAAGCTAAATATGTTCAACTATCTATCTATAAACAATTTATAATTTCAAATGTTTTTCCTTGAGAGCCATGCTCAAAATCTAAAATTAAAAATACACTAAAATGTGTGCTCTTTTTAGTAATGTAGCCACAAGTACAATGGTTTTCTGATATCTTTTGACAACATTGTCCTGCTGTGACATACTATGACAATCAATGGGAGTATGCAAGCAGAATAATCTAATGGATTTTTTTTAAAGCCGCACGAGCTAGTGTCCGCGCCACAATAATCACGTAACCCTCCAAATAATGCATTCGGGACTGAGCTCTCACAACAGCAGTTCCTATATTTTACCTCACAGTTTAGCGGAGAGCCATATGCACCTATCACAAGAACCACATATAGCTCCTGAGCCATAAATTCCCTACTCCTGATCTAGCAGGAACTAATTGGCTTTTTCCCTAAAAAAAAAAAAAAAAAACGAATATGCACGAGTTACCTGTGGAAGGATCACAGACTTAAATAACAATGCCATTAATGTGACTTGATGGCTGATATTTTTCCCACTGTCTTAGACCCTTATCTAGATAAACCTTGATTGTGCAAAATAGAAGGTATGAAATCAAGATTCCTCCAGTCTAAAATTAGTACAACGCAGCTTACGCAAGACTTCTAAGTATCTCTAACTGCTGCTTGCGTTTACAAAAAAAAGCCAGTTACAGGCTAAAAAAAAGGCTAAAATAAATTTTCAAAAATAATTAATTTAAAAAATGTATTGTTTTTTTCAAATTTATCTTTAAAGTGATTGCAAAATACGTCCGTACTCAAGTCCTCTGATTTGTTTTTTTCTTCTTTTTTAATAGCTTTGTGTCTAGAAAAGGAGTGTGACAATGGCCTGCCGATTCAAGTGGACTATGATTTTTTTGACACACAGGTTTTCAGACTTCCTTCACAGTTTCAGAGAAGCCCAGGTTCCAGGTGTGCTCATCACTTGAATACAGTGAGGTTGAAAAAAATAATAGCAATACAACGTGACTAGCCAGATCCCAGGTTTCAGTATATATTTCTGAAATGCTACATAGCAAGTTACCAATACATTTTTACCTTTACTTGGTTCCAGAACTTTTATATTAATTTAGATTTTTTATTCCTAAGTAGAGCTGTACATTACAGTAATATCTCGACATACGAGTGCCCCGAAATACAAACAATTTGAAATACGATTTAAAATTTCAAGCAAATATTTATCTTGAGATACGAGATGAGAAGCTGGTCATAAGAACATCATGGGCACTGTCACTGCAGGCAGACATCTTATTCAATTATTGACATTTAATTAAATAGATTTCATCTCTGATAAAACCTTATAAGGGTAGATACGTCAAGACTTCCTCCTGATCTCCAAAGTATCTCCTCGAACAGTAATTTGTCGTACGGTTTTAAAGCCATAAATCAAAACAATTACAAGGTGATTGATTAATCCAACATGCGTAAGCAAAAACATCTGAAACTATAATAACAATTAAGGTATTTGACAATGATAAATAGAGGAAACTAAAACAAACTTCATTTGAATTTAAACTATCACGCCTTCATTTGACATAACAATTACATAAAGAAGCGTGAAGTGTGTCACGATGTAGGAACACTGCGAGTGTTCCTGGAAGTGATAGACATCCATCTGATAGTAGCAAGAATCCTTGACGACTCTTCGCTGCAAACCCAGATCAACAGTCCTCAGAGCCCGAGACTGGGTGAGATGTCAGATAAACAGTCCTTGTGAGAGAACTAGATGACTGGTTACGAGTACTCTTCGGACAATTGGAAGAATGATTAAACAGACAAATGATTAAATACACACATACATATAATAAATAGTATTACAGAATAAACCCAACATGCTTTTTCATCATCATTGCCTCGATAAAAGCCTAATTGTCATCATCACTGCCTCGACAAAAGCCTAATTGTCATCATCATTGCCTCGACAAAAGCCTAATTGTCATCATCATTGGCTCGACAAAAGCCTAATTGTCATCATACCCAGCTGCTTATGACGAAATTGGTAGTGCTTCTCCATGAGGTGCGTCTTCCCGTGAACAAGTGATAATTTCATCGCATCAGCCCCCAAGCGGATGACTTACCTCTCACGGTCTCTCATTTACCTTCAGTCAGCCAGTAGGAGGCAGATAACCGCCCAACGTCTTTTCATGTTACCTCACCCCAAAGTTATTACACAGAAAGGGTCGTGTGTCGTGCTAGCGCAAGTTTAGAGTCCTGATGGATGTAGGGGGAAAAACTGTCCTAAAGCCTATTTTTCCGTACTTTATGAGACCTGCAGCGTCTGCCAGAGGGCAGCAGCTGGAACATGTTTTGACCAGGGTGGTATGGGTCCCTGACAATGTTCCTGGCTCTGCTGAGGTAACGAGAGCTGGCAATGTCTTCCAGTGAGGGCAGAGAGCAGCTGACGATCTTCTGGGCAGTGTGAATCACTCTGCATGACAATGTTTTTTGTCGTGCTTCCAGCGTAACACACTGTGATGCAGTATGCCAGGATGCTCTCCACAGTGGCTCTATGGAAGGTTACCAAAAGCTTAGTGTCCAAGCTGTTCCTCCCGAGTAGGAAATGGAGTCGTTTCTGGGCCTTCTTCACTACTGCCGTGGTGTTTGTAGACCAGGAGAGCTTATCCGTGAGTGACGTGAACCCCCAGGAATTCAAAGGACTGTCAGGAACAGGAAGTGAGACTGGAAATGCAGTCTGTGAAAACCAGGAAGGCTGCTGGTCCAGACGGAATACCTGGCAAGGTGCTCAAACCTGTGCTGAACAGCTGGCTGGAGTCTTCACGGACATTTTCAACCGGTCCTTGCAACAATCCATCGTTCCTGCCTGCCTGAAATCTGCCACCATCATTCCTGTCCCCAAAAAGCCAACCATCGACAGCTTGAACGATTACAGGCCTGTTGCTATCACGCCTGTGATCATGAAGTGCTTTGAAAAGTTGGTGGCCCGACACATCAGAAATGCAATCCCCCCCTCAGTTGACCCTCACCAGTTTGCTTATAGACAAGACAGGTCCACTGAGGATGCTATCGCCGTTGCTCTACACACAGCACAGAGCCACCTGGAGCACCAGGGGAACTATGTGAGGATGCTTTTCATTGACTATAGCTCAGCCTTTAACACCATTAAGCCGGACATTCTGAAGGACAAACTCTCCCACCTTGCATTATCATCCTCAATCTGCTGCTGGATAAAGAACTTCTTGACTGGCCGACCACAAACTGTCAGACTGGGTCCACACCTCTCTTCCCCCATTACACTGAGCACTGGCTCACCACAAGGCTGTGTACCGAGTCCTCTCCTGTACTCCCTGTACACATCAACTGTACACCAACCCACCAGTCAAACTCCATCATCAAATTTGCCGATGACACCACTGTGATCGGTCTCATCTCAGGCGGGGATGAGTCGGCTTACAGAGACGAGGTCAACAAACTGTCTCTTTGGTCCTCGGCGAACAATCTTACACTAAATACCACAAAGACTAAAGAAATAATCCTGGACTTTCGCAAGCGCAGCACAGACCTGGCCCCACTCCTCATTAACGGAGTATGTGTAGACAGGGTCCAGTCCTTCAAATTTCTGGGAGTCCATGTCACGGATAGGCTCTCCTGGTCTACAAACACCACAGTGGTAGTGAATAAGGCCCAGAAACGACTCCACTTTCTCAGGGTACTGAGAAGGAACAAATCGGACACCAAGCTTCTGGCAACCTTCTACAGAGCCACTGTGGAGAGCATCCTGGCATACTGCATTACAGTGTGGTATGGCGGAAGCACGGCAGTAGACAAAAAAAGCCATGCAGTGGGTGATTAACACTGCCCAGAAGATCGTCGGCTGCTCTCTGCCATCACTGGAAGACATTGCCAACCCCCGGTACTTCAGAAGAGCCGGGATCATTGTTGGGGACCCATACCATCCTGGACACGGCCTGTTCCAGTTGTTGTTGTTGTAGAGGCAGCGCCCAGGTGGCCCTAACATAGGGTACGCCTGGCTAGCGCAAGCACCTTCGACGGCTCAGTCACCAGCACGTCCAGAGGGGGTGAGGCGACACCGGAGATCTGGAGGCGGAGGGAAGAAAGGCCGGGGCAACGCTGGAGCCAATGTTCGAGATCTTGCGTCTCTTCCCGGCAGAGGGGGCAGGTTGGGTCGAGGGTGGGGTTGAGAAGGTGACGGTAGGCTCTCAGGCTTGGGTGGTGGCCCGAGCGGAGGCGGGCGATGAGAACCGCGTCGCTCCGGTTCTTCACGCGCGCACAGTCTAGGCGCCAGTTATATTTTGGGTAGACGACCGCTGCGCAATGATCCGGTCTAGGTGGATTGTCGCGAATTAGTCGTCTGATGGCTGCCTTGGCTGGGGCGAATGAGATTGGTCGTGGCTCATCGACCTTGGAGGAGGCGGCTTCCTTCGCTAGGGCGTCTGCCATCTCGTTCCCAGGCAACCCGCAGTGACCTGGGGTCCACAGGAGGGCTGTCCGAGCCCTGCGCTGGTTCAGCAGACGACAGATTTCGCCGGTGTCGGCCGAGTGGCTGGCGATGGCAGTCAGTAGTGATTGACTGTCCGAGCACACTGCGACGTCACCAGCTATGTTCGTGTCAGTTAGCCATTGCAGGGCCATTGTCATGGCCGCCTTCTCTTCCTCGAAGGAGGACGTGAAAGGGGCCCCACGCATCAGCTATGAGTGCGTGGTGATTGGGTCTGCCGGATGTCCAGTGGTGACGATCATTGCCACCCCGCCGGCCCTTGTTCCATCGGTAGCAGAGCCGTCGGTGTAGATGGTGACCTCTGGTGCGACTGCACGGATGGCGGAGATGTCACGTTCCCGAAGGACTGGCAGGGCATCGAGTTTTGTGGCACTCCCTAGGGTTGCAGAGACCGTCCAGAGGTCGGTGTCGTTCACCCATGGGCACTCGATGGGGGGCGGGAGGACCTCTCGTTGGTTGGACAGGGCGGGGGGGAGGGCGGACATAATTCCCGACGCGGTCTTGCGCCAGCTGGAACGCTGGAGACGGTGCACGACTGTCTTAGTAGCAAGTTCGTGCCGAGGGTGATCAGGAGGAAGGCGGAGGGCTTTTTCAAAGGAGATGGCTGCTAGTTGGTTTACTCGCGAGGAGTAGGAGCACACGCCCGCTTCTAGCTGCAGCGCCTCGACTGGTGTAGTCCTCAGTTGGCCCGTCACGATGCGCAGGGCACTGTTCTGGGCGCGACCAAGGTCGTCGAGTCGGGACCGCGACAGGAAGGGTTGCCATGCTGAGGCGGCATAGTCCATGACGCTCCGCTGAAGGGCGAGGTGGACAGAGCGTAGGCTGTTTTTCTGCCAACCCCAGTCTTTTGTGGTCAGAGAGGCAAGGATGCGGTTTCGGGAAGCCACTGTCTTGGTGACGGCCTTCACGTGTGGCCCGAAACTCAGGCACCTGTCGAGCTTTACCCCAAGGAATTTGGGGGTGGGGTTGAAGCGCAGGCTCGTTGTTCCCACAGTGACGGACAGGGTCCAGGAAGCCTCCCTTGGGTCGGTTGAGAAGAAAGTGACCTCACTCTTCGAGGCGTTCAACTTCATCTTCTTTTTGCAGCTCCACTCGCAGACAGCTCCGACTGCGTTCTGGATCGCCGCCTCAGCGTCTTCCTTGCGTGTACTCTGTGCCAGCAGGGCAACATCGTCGGCATAAAGCGCGATGTCGACCCCTGCTGGGATGACTCTTTGGAGATTGTTGATGTATAACACGAAGAGGAGGGGTGCAAGGACAGAGCCTTGGGGGAGACCTTGGCGCAGTGGAACGGACTTTCCCCGCTCCCCGTTTATTAGGACCCTGGCTCGGCGGTCGGAGAGGAAGCTCTTTAACCACCGGGCAGTTTGGGCTGGCATGCCTACGTCCAGCGCCGTCAGGAGGAGATCCTCCTTCCAGACACGGTCGTAGGCTTTGCTGTAGTCCAGCAGGGCCATCACTCCGCGGAGCGGTTTTTTCCGCTGGAAGCCGTCGCTAATGGTCTGCGTGACGTGGAGGATCTGGTCTTCGCAGCTCCTCAGTTTGCGGAAGCCCGCCTGCTATCTGCAGATCCAACCTCTGGTTTCTGCCTCGTAGTACACTCGGTTGTGGATGATTCTCTCGAGGGTCTTCACCACACACGAGGTCAGGCTGATTGGACGATAGGAAGAGATGTCACTGGCAGGTTTGCCAGTCTTCCTTAGTGGTAGATGGTGTCCTCTCTCCATGCCTGCGGGCAGGAACCGGATCTGAAGGATTCATTGAAGATTCCCAGGAGTTCCCGCCTGGCCGCAGGTCCCAGCGCCTTGACGAAGGATGGGGGGATATCGTCCGGGCCTGGGGCGCCAGTCGGTCGCATCTGATGGATCGCAGTTTTGAGCTCCCGCTCGCTGAAATCCGCGCAGCTCTCGCCGTCAGCTGATGGGGCATCCAGCCGTTGCTTCGCTTCTCGGATGCGGTGTCGTTTTTCTTTGGAGAAGGAGAGTCTGCACACTGCGGCATAGTGCTTTGCAAAAACACCGGCTTTCCCCACATTGGTGGTGTAGAGGCGGCCGTTGTGTTGCAAGGACTCAGTGAGCGCGCAGTTATCGGGTGATCCGCTGAGAGAGCGGATCAAACGCCAGGTTTTGCTGGTGTCCGGGTTGAACTCCAGCTCCTCCAATAGGGCAGCCCACTTTGCTTCCTTGGCCGACCGGGTGAGTGAGTTCACTTTCCTGCAAGCGGCCAGCCAGTCTTCTCTGTGGGTGCTTATGGAGCGGCGTAGGCGATTGCGGTCTTTGATAGCAGATCTCACGTCAGCCGACATCCAGGTATTGCTCGTCTTGCCTCTCCGGGATTTGGCAACGACGCGCTTCCCCACCTCCTTCAACAGGGTCGTGAAGCGGGAGAGGCGGTTGGTCAGCGGCGGGGACGTGTTGGTTCCAAAACTCAGTACTGCATCTTCTACGTCTTGAGTGAAGGTTGCCCAGTCGACGTCTTTGTGGTTCCACCGTGCCGTTGGTAGGGGCGGGCACGACGGGCGGACGACACAGGCCACTGAGATGGACAGGGGTAGGTGGTCGGATCCAAGGTCCTCATCAACAGTCCATTCGGCATGGTTGGCGAGCCGCGGGTGGGCAAAGGTGAGGTCGGGTGTGCTAAGCCCGCCGGTGCTTCGGTTCACCCTTGTTGCCGACCTGTTGTTAAGGAGTGTGATGGAGTTCCTCAGCAGCCAGTCCTCGATGTCGGCCCCACGCTTGTCGCTTGGCTGGTTGTAGTCCCAGAGGCCGGAGTGGGCGTTTAGGTCACCGCCGATGATCACGTCGGTGTTCGCCCCGATCCAGGTGAGGTCCAGTTCGGAATTTGGTCCCGGATCTCGGCATGGGGGTGCGTAGAGGTTGTGCACCGTCAGCCAGCGGTGCCGGGTCACACGTACCTTGATCGTGGACGACTCCAGGAGGCCCCGCAGGGAGGCGCCCAGGTTCATGAAGGAGAGGTCGTCTTTGATCAGGGTCATGAGTCCACCCCCGGGTTGGTCTTTGGGGCGGTCGGCACGGACGACAGCATACCCCGGGAAGGTCGGGGTGGAGTCTTTGGCCCGCAGCTTGCTTTGCCGGATCAAGCAAATGTCGTACTTGCCTTCGACCGTCCGCTTTTCCAGCTCGGCAGACTTTGTCTTCACGCCGTCAGCATTCCACTGCAAGATGCGCAGCGTGGATCTCTTGGCTACGTCGGGGATGTCCGTCTTTGGTTTTGGGAAGGGTAGGAGGGGGTTTGGGGGGTTGGGTTGGGGTTGGGAGGTAACCGGTGTCGGGGTGGTGGCACATTGTGGGCAGGACCAGGTGTCAGATGGCCTCATAGTTGCCGCAGCATCACGGGTAGTGCCTGAGCAGGACCGGTGGTAGGGGGTTCTGCAGACTCGACAGGTGAGGGGCTGGGTCGTCTTGGCGATGGTACGCTGGCAGCCGGTGCATTTCACTTTGTGCTGGGAGTCAGACAGGGGTTGAACTGCAAGGCCGGCGACTGTCTCGATTCGGGGCCTGTGCAGTGGGCATCTCCATGGGGACGCCTCGGGGGTGTCTCCACGGCAGCGCCTTCCGCGGTGGGTCATCGCTCCACAGCTGGTTTCCGCGCATGCAAGGAAGCGGATCCCAGTCTTGAATGCCTTGTTGCAGAAGCAACAAATCCGCCCTCCCGAAGGGGAAGGGCCGGGAGGTTGGCCTCCGTGGGCCACGCACCTCCACGGGCCGGTCTGCAACCGCCGGGAGAGGCCGCTGCAGGCCGACTGTTTGTGGCATAGGGCGGGGCAGGTAGGGGCGGAGCAATGGAGCGGAGGTTGGCCGCGACGGATCGGACGGTGGCAGTGGTGGCAATCTCCGTCAGGTCCCGGGTTCGTTTCGACATCTCCGGCAAGGAGGAGGAGGCGGGAGGCCAGTGCGGGATACCAGGCCCCCCATCTCAAAAAGGGGAGGGGGGGGAGACTCGAGGGTCTCGGTGGCGCCAGCTCCCTGACCGGGCCGATGGTCCGAGTCGTGGGGTGCGCGCCTGACGAAGCACATTCGCCCAGAGGTCTGGTTGAATGGAAGGGGCCACGAAGAGGCTGTGCTTGTTCCCTTCCGCCTGTTCCAGTTGCTTCCATCTGGCAGACGCTACAGGTCCTACAAAGCACGGACAAACAGGCTTAAGGATAACTTTTTCCCAAAAGCCATCAGGACTCTGAACCTGCAGCAACACGAGACGTGACGACAACACAAACCCCTTCTATAAAATGAAGTCGCAGTGAAGTAACAGGAAGGTCGTTTGGCGAGGATCTGCCTTCTACAGGCCGACTGAGGGAGGGTAAGTAAGAAGACTGTGAGAGGTAAGTGATCCATCTTATTCTTGTTGGCATCGGTGAGGCAACTTGCTGTCGCCGGATTGATGGCGCTCAAGGAGGCGGAGAGCTAACAAGTATGAATATGTCATAAATGGGTCTTTCCTGGGAAGACGATCTTGTGGAGAAGCACTATACAATTCCGTCATACGCTGCTAAGGGTATGATGACTACTAGGCTTTTTGTCAATGATTACGACGATGCCTATGTCTGATTTTCATTTTCATTTTTTCACATACACACGCTCTTGCTACGTGAGAAAAAAACATTAGAAGACTTACTAAAGGACAGACTCAATGGCTTAGACAACAATACCGGTAAATGCCATGGAACACACTTCTAGTGACGTGTGCCAATAAGAACAATATTTTAATTTAAAATAATGTCCCATTATTTTAGGAAATATATCTAAAATGATTTGCTGAGAACCTTAAATCACAGATTAAACTCAGAATCCTACATTTTAAGCTTAGGACCTAAGCCCTTTAAAAATGATAAAACTAAGCCTTAGGTCAGGGGTGGCCAACTCCGGTCCTCGAGAGCCCCTATCCAGTCTGTTTTCCATATCTCCCTCTTCTAACATACCTGAATTTATCAACTCATCAGCAAGCTGTCCAAAAGCTTCATACCGATCCCAATTATTTGATCGAGGTGTGTTGGTCGAGGGAGACATGGAAAACAGACTGGATAGTGGCCCTCGAGGAATGGAGTTGGCCATACATGCCAGAATGCAATTCCCCCCCCCCCCCCCCCCCCCACAACCCTTCCAACAAATTGCCCAATTGCATAGCCTGAAGCGTATATATTATGAATCTAGTTGGTTTAATGATAATCTACTACAGTCACTGGTTACTTGTTTTACATGTAATAATGTAAAGTGTACTGATGTCAATTCATCTGTTTAGTCACATTGGACTGATGTTATTTTTAACACTACTGTGCAAGATTGCTTAAATTGCTCTAATTGTATCTTTCAGAATGGGTAGAGGTAAAGATAAAATTGGGAAGAAAAATTATGGAACACTCAATGTTGCACCTGGCCTAGGCACATCCCCTTCTTTGTGTTTTGTTGGTTCTGATGAACAACATAGCCTGGCCTCTGATGATAGTCTTGGCCCTCTTTCCAACACCAACATGTTTCTGATGGCCAGGATGCCCTCAATGGCATACGAAGTCAGTAGTTCACTAGGATGCACAAGTGCTCAAGGTTGGTTGGATAAGACACAGAGATACAAATCCTACTCAATTAACAGTTTATTTCCCATTAATTGTTTTGATTTACTCAGAGGTGTTTGAGAAGATCATGGACTCTCAGCGGGACTCAAGTGCCCCTGCTCGTTTCACAGTTGGTAGTGCTGAGTCCACCCTGTACCTGCAGCCGGGAGGTTACACTACCCAGAGAGCGCTTATAAATCCCTTCACACCAACCAGGATCCCAATAAAACTGACATCTAACCGTTGTCGCTGGATGCACACTTTCCCTGTTGGTGAGGTATATTTCTTTGAGCGAATGATTTTGAAAGTAACACCACTCATTAAAGGTGTTTTAAAAAGTTCAATTTTGCAATATATTACATGGTACATGTCACAATTTCCATATCAATCATATTTAATTGAATTTAATATAATCGGATGCTTTTATTGTCATTATCCAGTATAACAAGCTTAAATAAGTAGTCCAAATGAGGACAGCAGAGTGAAGCGCACTTGTTCTGCCTAAAGTCCAGGATGAGTTCCTTGGTTGTTGGAGACGTTCAGTGCCAAGTCGCACCACTCGCTGAGTCTATGGACACAACAACAAACAACCAGACACAATCTGAGTGTGCGTGCGTGTGTGTGTGGAGTCTGATGTGTGTGGGGTGTGTGTGTGTGTGTGTATGTATATATAGGGGGTTCATAGGAGGGGAGACTTTTTGCACCAGTTAATTGTAATATAACATAAACACATTTAAATGAACTTGGGTTACGATGCAGACACACTCAAAAATAAATTTAATCTAACCTTACACTAAATTTAATTCCAATTTTGTTTTAAACTTTTATACCGGCCGGGTTGGTTGTCTGCCCCGTCTCCACCCTCAATTAAAACTATCGATGGGCTGTTTCCTTTTGTATTCCCTTCGGAATATTCAGAAAATGAAACGTCCTCACAATAGGATAACGCACGGCCACTTGCCAACGAGAAGTAGTCTTGTAGTATTAGCGATCACTCCGGCAACGGAAGCTAACAGCCTAAGGGGGGGAAATATTTGAAAATTTGCAATTGAAAAAATGCAACGCTCTGCCCAGTACTCGCAGAGACATTACAAAAGGGGAGTTGCGACCAGAGATATAACAAAGAGGGAGTTGTGGGGAGAGAACCAGTGTCCCTGATGTCCTTATGAGGAGCCAACGAGAAGTAATATATACTTCTCATATTAGCGATTAGCGATCGCTCCGCCATTCTCGCTGAGTGACATAAAAAAACACTGAGTGCTCGTGCGTGGGTTGGTTAGTGGGTGGATGTGTACGTATGTGTATATGCGTATGTGCACATGCAAATTAAAGTTGATTCAGTGCTATATTTTGTATTATAATTAGTTTTTAAGGCCTATACAGTGTTCCCACGATACTCCGCGGTTCAGGATTTTTTGGGGGGGAAAATGCAAATATTACATTGAGACAACATATTTTACAGTTTTTTTTGTTATAACATGAATTTCACTCTCTCTACCCGTTTTCTATATGGTGTACTGTATACAGGGGCGGGGGGTGTAAAAAAAATTGAATTAAAATCGAATTAAGCATTTTTGAAGGGGAATCCCTACTTCGCGGAAATTCACTTATCGCGGGTGGTCCCGGTCCCCATTAACCGTGATGACCGAGGGAACACTATAAGTATATTGAAGGTTTATATAAGTGCATTTGTATGTTTAAGGCTTGTATAAGTAACCAGCATTGGTTTGTACTGAAGAAAACATTTAATAAAATAGAGAGAATACAAACAGTACTGTATACAAACATTAGAGATGGTGAGAGATTTTATTTGCACCCTCTAATAAACACGGTAAATACACCCTCTCAGACAGGTGTTCAAATGAACACCCACAAAATACAGGAAATAAGGCCGAAGGTTGCCACTGTCAGAACTGATGTAATCAAAGTCTAGACAGGGGAATAACTACGTGTCTAAATGCAACAAACTATATGTATACCCCGGGGTGTCTAAACTTACCTCAAGTAAGCAACCACGATCATTAACTTTGCCAACATAAATACTAAATATAACAAGGAGTAACGTACTCACATTACCAAGTGAAGCTGGGGTAATCAAACTACTTAGCACTAAACAATGTGCTTTCTACAGAAAGAAATGACTCCACTGCCTTAGCATTTTCAATCACAGGCAGCCAAGGGAGTCAAACTCAAGAATCAAGCAAGCCAAAAAGCAAGCAAGAATCAAGTCTATGTTCACTGAGATAATCTAAACAGAAAAAATCACAACGTATGATTATTATTATCATTTTTTTAAACCATTTTTGTGATACAGCTGCAAATGGTATTTGAACACCTGTAATTACAGAGGTCAAATGTTTCCTGTAGTTTTTAACTGGGTTTGCAAACACTGCAGGAGGCATTTTGGCCCACTCCACACAGATTTCTAGACTGTCGCCGACTACAATGCTGAATGAAGTTTTGGAAATAACTTGAAATGTATGTTTTTGTCCATTTTTTTTCTTTCCAAAGTGATGTACAAAAATTGCAATCATTGTCCTACAGTGTAGTATCAGGATCGAATTGAACTGTGAATAATAATTCAAATTGTATTGCCATATATCAGGCAATACACAATCTTAATCCTCATACATCATCTGATTCCCTCTTGAATTTGGCCTGCAGACTGCCTAGGTCAGGCCAAAATATATTTTGCATGGAGCTCCTCTCCCATTGAGATTGACCCTCATTGGATTGGATTGGATAACTTTATTCATCCCGTATTTGGGAAATTACATTGTGGCAGTAGCAAGAGGGTGATTAGACAGAACTGCAAAGCAAAAGCACAAAGTACATTGCAAATCATAGTAAATGGAATCATCAAATCATTAAAACATAAAAGCAGCAAAAACACAAAACGAACAAGAGTGGACAGAGCTACCGTGGCCGCCGGCTGCCGCTTAAACAGCGCCATTTTGGTTGCGGTAATTGAATCGGACTCAAACAGACATTGTAAAGTTGGACAAAAACTGGAACCCCACAGAACAGCAAAGCAAAAACACAAAGTA
>NC_135516.1:1110000-1132500 GCF_051989575.1 Stigmatopora nigra
CCAGAGAGAGATACCCAGAGTGACCCAGGGTGACCCAGAGAGAGACCGAGAGACCCAGAGAGAGACCGAGAGAGAGATACCCAGAGTGACCCAGAGTGACCCAGAGAGAGACCGAGAGACCCAGAGAGAGATACCCAGAGTGACCCAGAGAGAGACCGAGAGACCCAGAGAGAGATACCCAGAGTGACCCAGAGAGAGACCGAGAGACCCAGAGAGAGATACCCAGAGTGACCCAGAGAGAGACCGAGAGACCCAGAGAGAGATACCCAGAGTGACCCAGAGAGAGACCGAGAGAGAGATACCCAGAGTGACCCAGAGAGAGACCGAGAGAGAGATACCCAGAGTGACCCAGAGAGAGACCGAGAGACCCAGAGAGAGATACCCAGAGTGACCCAGAGAGAGACCCAGAGAGAGAGATACCCAGAGTCACCCAGAGTGACCCAGAGAGAGACCGAGAGAGAGATACCCAGAGTGACCCAGAGTGACCCAGAGAGAGACCGAGAGACCCAGAGAGAGATACCCAGAGTGACCCAGAGAGAGACCGAGAGACCCAGAGAGAGATACCCAGAGTGACCCAGAGAGAGACCGAGAGACCCAGAGAGAGATACCCAGAGTGACCCAGAGAGAGACCGAGAGACCCAGAGAGAGATACCCAGAGTGACCCAGAGAGAGACCGAGAGAGAGATACCCAGAGTGACCCAGAGAGAGACCGAGAGAGAGATACCCAGAGTGACCCAGAGAGAGACCAAGAGACCCAGAGAGAGATACCCAGAGTGACCCAGAGAGAGACCCAGAGAGAGAGATACCCAGAGTCACCCAGAGTGACCCAGAGAGAGACCCAGAGAGAGATACCCAGAGTCACCCAGAGTGACCCAGAGAGAGACCGAGAGGCCGAGAGAGAGATACCCAGAGTGACCCAGAGAGAGACCGAGAGACCCAAAGAGAGATACCTAGAGTGACCCAGAGAGAGACCGAGAGACCCAGAGTGACCCAGAGAGAGACCGAGAGACCCAGAGAGAGATACCCAGAGTGACCCAGAGAGAGACCGAGAGAGAGATACCCAGAGTGACCCAGAGAGAGACCGAGATACCCAGAGTGACCCAGAGAGAGACTGAGAGACCCAGAGAGAGATACCCAGAGTGACCCAGAGAGATACCCAGAGTGACCCAGAGTGACCCAGAGAGAGACCGAGAGAGAGATACCCAGAGTGACCCAGAGAGAGACCGAGAGACCCAGAGAGAGATACCTAGAGTGACCCAGAGTGACCCAGAGTGACCCAGAGAGAGACCGAGAGACCCAGAGAGAGATACCCAGAGTGACCCAGAGAGAGACCAAGAGACCCTGAGAGAGACCAAGAGACCCAGAGAGAGATACCCAGAGTGACCCAGAGAGAGACCGAGAGACCCAGAGAGAGATACCCAGAGAGAGACCGAGAGACCCAGAGAGAGACCGAAAGACCCAGAGAGAGATACCCAGAGTGACCCAGAGAGAGACTGAGAGACCCAGAGAGAGATACCCAGAGTGACCCAGAGAGAGACCGAGATACCCAGAGTGACCCAGAGAGAGACCGAGAGACCCAGAGAGAGATACCCAGAGTGACCCAGAGAGAGACCGAGAGACCCAGAGAGAGATACCCAGAGTGACCCAGGGAGAGACCGAGAGACCCAGAGAGAGATACCCAGAGTGAGCCAGAGAGAGACCGAGAGAGAGATACCCAGAGTGACCCAGATAGAGATACCTAGAGTGACCCAGAGAGAGACCTAGAGACCCAGAGAGAGATACCGAGAGACCCAGAGAGAGATACCGAGAGTGACCCAGAGAGAGACCGAGCAACCTAGAGAGAGATACCGAGAGTGACCCAGAGAGTGACCGAGAGACCCAGAGAGAGATACCGAGAGTGA
The DNA here is from genome assembly GCF_051989575.1 of Stigmatopora nigra. Classification (NCBI taxonomy): domain Eukaryota; kingdom Metazoa; phylum Chordata; class Actinopteri; order Syngnathiformes; family Syngnathidae; genus Stigmatopora; species Stigmatopora nigra. The sequence continues at coordinate 1,111,902 of NC_135516.1, forward strand.
CCCAGAGAGAGACCGAGAGACCCAGAGAGAGATACCGAGAGTGACCCAGAGAGAGACCGAGAGTGACCCAGAGAGAGATATCGAGAGTGAACCAGAGAGAGACCGAGAGAGAGAGGGACCGAGGGACAGAGAGAGAGGGACAGAGAGAAATAGAGACAGACAGACAGACAGACAGACTGAGGGGGAGGGGCCGAGGGGGAGGCGCCGAGGGGGACGGGCCGAGGGGGACGGGCCGAGGGGGACGGGCCGAGGGGGACGGGCCGACTCTCAGGGCCAGTGTTCAATTAAAATTATTTTTACTTCCTGTTCAGTTCTGAGCAGTTTGAATATTATTATTTTTTTTCAATCAGTTTCATTCATTATGTTCTCAAGAGCTTTCTCCTATTATATTACGAAGTCCATATTCAGGGGTCATGGCGACTTGTCCAGTCGACCCGTTGTCCCCTTAAAACAGGAAGTACTTTTGAAAGGCTTTTAGAAGTCCATAACACGAACTAATTTACCGCATTTATTCCTGGTTGTCCAATGAACTATTTTTGTGCGTTAAAATAAATTATTACAATAGTTGGGGTCTTTTCATGAAAATGAAAGTTATCAAAACAGTGAGTTTTGGTCATCGTCCGTGTTCTCCACAGAGTGTCAGAGATTAACTAGTGTTCGCCAATGTTCCTAACCCTAACATCATTGCCAAACATTCCCAAGTCTTCTATTCAACCATTCTTACACTTTATACAATCTGCTTGTTTAGAATCAAAAGTCAGTTGTTGCGCTATAATAAAAATATATTTGAAAAATGGGCTAGATGAGATAACACAGCAAACGTGTATACAATTATGTCACAAAATAGCGGTGATGTTGTGTTACGACTCCCCCTGATGGTAAGATATACCAGGGAGTCGCAACTATCACAGCAGAAAGATTCAGTCAAGGATGAGTCGGACACACTGAGAGTAGCCTTCAGTGATTATTTATTTACAAGAAAGTCTACCAAAACCTAGACTACGGGATAACATAGGGGAAGCAAAATATACTAAAGTGGCACCCTCAAATAAACACGGTAAAAACCATCCTCCCAGACAGGTGTTCAAATGAACACCCACAAAAATACAGGAAATAAGGCCAAAGGGTGCCACTGTCAGAACTGATGTAATCAAAGTCTAGACGGGAATAAACTATGTGTATAAATGTACCAAACTATATGTATACCCCGTGGTATCTAAACTTATCTCAAGTCCTCCTATGCAACCCAAAATCATTAACTTTGTCATCATAAATACTCAACATAACAAGGAGTAACGTACTCCCAATATCAGGTGAAGCTGGGGCAATCAAACTTTACTTAACACTAAACAATTTGCTTTCTAATGAAAGAAAGGACTCCACTGCCTCAGTATTTACAATCACAGGCAGCCAATTGAGTCAAAGTCAAGAACGTAGAATGAACTGACAAATAAAAAGGTTTAAATAAGGACAGGAAGTGAATCTTGATTGGAGGAGGGATGATCTGGAAGTAGTCACAGCTGTGTGTGCCTGGGCAAGGCTTTGTCACAGGGGTGGAGCCACAGCTTAATGTACCTGCAGATGAAATGAAACAACACACCCTACTACATAGTGTTTGTCCAGGCTGACAGCCGTAACATGTTGCGTAGTTCATGCAACTAACTTCAGGTGGAAATTACTAAGTGGAAGCACTGCAGTGTGTGTTTGTAAATGACGCGGAAAGGCATCCTGCCTTACGAACAATCATGTAAAAACAACATGTTAGGTTCATCAATAATTATACTTTAATATGATTATAAACCAATACAAGGGGACATCTGATTAATTTTATATGTGTAATTAATTTGGCATCTCTGATGATAATCTTGCAAGAGAGAATTCATTCTGACATTGTCCTCGTCACAAATGAAAATCCCGGCGAGTGGCAATTTCTCCTGCCCATATAAGGCCACAAATTGAAACAATTTCAAGGTTATTGATTAATCCAATTGCGTAAACAAGAACAACAGCTGTAACAATCATCACATATCAGGTATTCAATAATAACAATAAACTCAAAACAACTCCATTGGAAATTAAACAAACAAGCCTCCACTCGGCAAAACAATTCCATACTATAGCGAAAAGAGCGTCACTATTTACAACAATATGCGAGTAATCACGGAGGTTGTTGGATAGCGATCACGCTGCATCACTAATTTCATAAGTGTCCTTCCAGGTCTGCAATCCAGTAAACAGTCCTTGGAACGAGGACTCAGTGACATTTTACGATCCCGAGCTCGCCCCAGACAAATTGTAGAAACTCTTATACAAAAATGATTAAAGGCACACACATATATATGAAATAGTATTACAGTATAACTCCAACCCAACGATTGATACATTTACTCTGCTTTCAGCCTTAACACATAAAACTACTTTAGACACTTAGAGAACGTGAAGAAATTCAATCACTTGTATATTACAATCCAACAGTCGTGACAACATTCCTTGTTTGTTTCAGAGAAACTTGCTACCAGCAAGCAGATGAGAATGCCGTGTACACTAGTGGAGACACTGGGGAATCAAATCAAAGTCCTAGTAACAATATTGGTAAGTTTACAGAAAACAAACAAACCATATTTGACTTAAAATAAGAAAATTGAAATTATTTTTTTTCAAAACTGTTTTAGGAAATAATCTACAATGCCTTGCCTCATTCAATCATCACATGAACTAGACTGTAATATAAATAAGTTTCTGCTGCTCTGCACTGTGCCTTATAATTTGAATTTGTATAGGGACCGACACCTCTTCTGAATTTGACAATTCATCCCAAAGTGGTACCAATCCAAGTAAGTGGTGGAACTCAAATTACTAGGTTATAAATTTCTACCACTCTTAAGTTGTGAAAATAAGATATTTGCATCATTTTTTTTCTCTTAAATAAATAACTTAAGTTGACCAAAAAGGGTTAAATAATAAATGATGAATAATGTGCTTTTCAAAATAGAACACTCGTGGCTCGTATCATCAATATAATCGACGATTTTCTCGTAACTCGAACAAACGTTTCGCATTGAAATGACCTAAACACAAATTAATTCGTTCCAACCCTCTGGAAAAACACCAAAAACAGGATATTGGATTGGATTTTTTTATTTGTTATAATTCACCATCTATCAACAAAGTAACACATAACTAGTGGTTTAATATTACTAAAATGTGTGTAATATTACTGACATTATACGAAATTGTACAGATTTCGTAGGGGAGAGAGAGAAAGACGGACAGAGAGAGTGGGGGTAGGGAGTTTATTGCACGGCAACCCTCTCGTCACATAACAAACAAATTTAAATGATCTTGGATTACGATGCAGACACACTCGAAAATAAGTTTAATCGAACCTAACACTAAACTTGATTTAATTTTGCTAGACATTTTGATACCTTTCTTCTCCCGGGTTGGCTCTTTTTGACCCACCTCCACACTGACTTTCAGTCAATATCGAGGGTTGTTTGAATTTGTATGGCCTTCAAAATATTCCCAAATGATGCCCACAAATGTCCACACAATAGGATAACGCACAACCACTTGCAGCTCTACACACTACGCACCTCAAATCAACTCTTTGCACACTTACAATAATCTTTTCTATTCACTTACCAAAATGAAATCAATATGATTGCTTTTGCTCAAATTCTAATATTACAAACTAACCAGCATCAAATGTGTGTTTGTTTACTACTATAGCATATTTCCACAGCTTCAACAGAATTTTTACACTTTTATTTTCTAGACATTCCCAAGCATAAACGTTTTACGGCGCGTATTGTTTTGATTCACGCCTTAATTTTTCTTTGCCTCTTAGCTGGCAAAGAGACACACTCACGCACATTTTCCCACGCGTGCGCGTGTTTTGCAACTCCCGCGCCCACGGTAACTTAAAATCTTATTTAAGTATTCTTATATTTTGATAGATATATTTATCATTCTGTCTTTTCTGGGCAAACTACGGCCCGCGGGACACATACGGCCCTGTATGCTTTTTAATCCGGCTCGCCGAGAAATAAGTTTTTGTTTTTTCCCCAAGATCGCGCCGTCACGCGGAAGCCAGTGGCAGTAGCTCTGTCCACTCTTATTTGTTTTTCGCCCCTCTTACTTTTTTTAAATTACATTTTAATTTTTTTTAATACATTCCTTTTTACTTGTACTTAATACTTTTTACTTTAATGATGAGTGATGAGTATGTTAATACTTTAGTCCTTTTTTCTGTTTACGTTTCATATGTACTGTTAACGGAGGCAGTTTTTTATATGTATTGTATCTTTTGCTGACCCGTCCTATCTGTCAAATTTTTAAAGTCAATGTGGCCCCCTGGCCGAAAGGTTTGACCACCCCTGGTCTAGTATCATTAAGGTCAGCCTGACCCTGGCTCATGAACGAACACATGTTGCTATCTGCCACATCTGTCATCTAGACTAACAGGTGCCTCAATATTCCACAGTACCCTCAGGATCAACTTAGATATACAGTGGGGCAAATATGCATTTAGTCAACCACCAATTTGTGCAAGTTATCCTACTTGAAAAGATTGGAGAGGCCCGTAATTGTCAACTTGGCTAAACCTCACCCATGAGAGACAGAATGTTGGAAAAACAACCCAGAAAATGAAATTTTTTTGAATGATTTATTTGAAAGTCGTTGGAAAATAAGTATCAGTTCAGTCTAAGTATAAGTTCATCTCAATACTTTATGCACGTGTTGTTGGCAAAAACAAAGGCCAAACATTTTTCTGTAACTCTTCATGAGCTTTTCACACACTGTTGCTGGTATTTTGGCCCATTCCTCCACACAGATCTCCTTTAGAGCAGTGGTCTCAAACCGGTTCCACATAGGACCACAGTGGGTCCTGGTTTTTGTTCCAACCGATCCAGTAATGACATTTTAACCAATCAGGTGTCTTCCAAATTAGTAGCACCTGAATCTAATTAACTGATTGCACTTGCAAAAGGTATCCTTGTTGAGTTGGAATGAAAACCTGCACCCACTGCGGCCCTTTGAGGACCGTTTTGAGACCACTGCTTTAGAGCAATGATGTTTTCGGGCTGTCGTTGGGCAACACGGACTTTCAACTCCCTCCAGAGATTATCTGTGGGGTTGAGATCTGGAGACTGGCTAGACCACTCCAGGACGTTGAAATGCTTCTTACGAAGCCATTCCTTTGTTGCCCTGGCTTTGTGTTTGGGATCACTGTCATGCTGAGAGACCCAGCCACGTCTCATCTTCATGTCCTTGCTGATGGAAGGAGATTTTCACTCAAATACATACAATACATGGCCCCATTCATTTTTTCTTTACACAGATCAGTCGTCCTGTTCCTTTTGCATAAAACAGCCCCAAAGCATCATGTTTCCACCCCATGCTTCACTATGGGTATGGTGTTCTCCGAAAACCTGTTTTTCTACCAAAAAGTTTTATTTTGGTTTCATCTTACCATAACACATTCTCCCAGTCCTCTTCTGTATAATCCAAATTCTCTAGCGAAGAGCAGACAGGCCTAAAAAAAAAAAGGATGTAACTGAAATGCAATTGAAAGTGGTTGTGAGCTCTTGAATATGAATAATATGGAAACTGATGGTGTCATATTGCTCATGGAAAAAACATTTACATTCAAAAATTGTTTTTGTTTTCAAATGCAATTTAAGGAAATCCATTGCACAAAAGTATTGCCAATTCATTATTTGTCCTGTTATTCTCCTAAAGATTATGGGAGTATTGGAGCCTTTCCCATTTGTCAGACAATGGCTTACTTGCCATATTTGAAACTGGAATTATTTTTCGTGTTTATTATCTTTTGTTGTACATTTTTGTCTCGCTGAGTTCACCCGTACATTTTCCTTTAACGATGATATTTGAACTCTGTATGTCTTGCAGTCCCCAGCTTCTGCAGTACAGTTGGAGTTGACTGGAAATCTCTGACCACACCAGCCTGCTTGCCTCTGACCACTGACTACTTTCCTGATCGTCAAATGCTACAAAATGACTACACTGAAGGATGCTATGACTTATTGCCACACAGTGATCTGGAGAGGTCTCTGCAAGCATTTATTTTCACTCAATCATACCGCATGCAAAAATTATCCTACTGTTTTATTTATGCACATTACATATAATTTTCTGAACTAATTCAGTGTCTGCTATTAAGAAAAATTACAATCTTAGATTGACAGCCGTTTTAAAGGAGCTTGAATCTTTAAAGGCCCATAGATAGAATAATCTTTCAGCTATCATATTGTGGTGAACACATGACACACAAAGTTAAAAGGCACTGTTCCAGTTGAGTACATTTTTTTGTTTTGTAAATCTAATTAACTTATCTGTACGGCAGTGAATTAATATGCAAAACATATGGCACCATGCATGCACACTATAACTGTCTTTGGCATAAATGCTTGCTTATTTTGCAGGTTAGCCAGCTTCTGTTTATTTAAAAAGGCAGCATAAGCCAAATTGATTATTTAACTATGTGCTCATGTTATTTTTTTATAAACCGTCATCCATCTCTATTTGAAATGAGGTAGTTCTCCATCAAATATGCCATGTTCCATCCAAACAATGTCAGGGTTGCTGTGGGCCTCCAGAGAAATGATGCCTTTTGTGAAAGCTCAAACAACAGTGCAGACAGGGTAGCCCAAGTTTCCATAATACATTCACAAATTGGCGGTAACTTCCTGCCTCACAGTAAAATTGTGTTCACCATCTGTCATCCATTTCTCCCATAACAGTCGGAACTTCACTTTCAATTTATTTATACCTAAGTCGAGCAGTTGCTTCTTCTTCTTGACTTGATGAAGCTCGTTTTCCAACTTGTCCACTTATTAGTTCATCTTGACTTGAACAACCTTTACAGAAGTTGTTACCCACATGTGAAGCATGGGGATGGAAACATGATGCTTTGGGGCTGTTTTATGCCAAGGGAACGGGACGACTGATCTGTGTAAAAGAAAAAATGAATGGGGCCATGTATCGAGAGATTTGAGTTAAAATTTCCTTCCATCAGAAAGGAGATTGAAGCTGAGACGTGGCTGGGTCTTTCAGCATGACAATGATCCCAAACACAAAGCCAGTGAAACAAAGGAATTGCTTCGTATTTCAAGGTCCTGGAGTGGTCGAGCCAGTCTCCAGATCTCAACCTCATAGAAAATATGTGGAGGGAGTTGAAAGTCCGTGTTGCCCAACGACATCAGCTAGGAAAAATATTTGAGTCTACCCATTTACTATACACTATGTTTAACAAATCGGCGGTGATTGACATCAAAAACATTTCAGATGAGAAGGGTAGTGATGGTTTGCTGTTTTTTTTAAATTATTACGTTTTGAGGTTGTGGGGTTACCATTGAGCTGGTCACCGATGCATCAGGCTTCAGGCATATTTGATTTATTTTGATTTTCCGCACATCTTACCTTCAAAATAATCACAAGAGCCCTGGAGCCTATCCCTGCTAACTACTGGCACTAGGCGGGAAAAAAACTGAATTGGTGGCAAATAGTCAAAATGATATTAGTTTTTTAAAAACATTGATTAAAAAAAATTCTGACAAAAACAACAAATAAAATAATTACTCAAATTCTAATTATTTTATGGAGCAAGTCGGGCTACAGCAGAACAGGAAATGTGTATTCAGCAGTATAAATGTTGCCGATGATCTAATTTAACAAAATTGCACTTAAATTTTGTTGGTCGTAATATTACTGGTTCTTTACAAGGTGACCATGTGAGACATGCTTATAGTTGTCATTAATTCTAATTGCGATATGACACATATAATTATCTTAACTACCAATGCAACAAATTATGTAGTAGTAGTAGTAGATTTGATTCTAAACCACATTAGTATTCACTGAATGTCACTAAATAATTACCATATTTACCCACAGCGCTTTTGTCGGACAAAAAATGATGACTGAATCGAGGGTTCAGTATATCTACCATATTTACTCGAATGTAAGCCACCGTGTATAAGCCGCACCCTCAAAACTGCCTTAAAATTGTTGAATTATTTATTATTCCCTATTTTCACCTCCATATTCATGGTATTAATAGGGAGTACAAAAGTGTTACCCTAAAGGAAAAATCTTAAGAAAAATCATCATAAGTGGTATTTCTGAGATACTGTATGAATCATCTCATTTTCTGAATCGCTTTATCTTCAGTAGGGTCGTGGGGGGTGCTGGAGCTAATTCCAGCTGTCTTCGAGCCAAACGCGGGTGACACCCTAAATCGGTGGCCTGCCGATCGCACGTGACCGGACGTTTGGTCGCCGGTCTTTTGTTCCTTTTTGGTGGCCGGTCTTTTGGTCGCCAGTCAAATGGTGACAGAGAGTTTACTGTTGAAACCAGCTCTCAAAATTATATTCAGGAGAGAGTTTAATTTCTAAGAGAGAAAGTTTCATATCTAAGTACTGTTTAACATCGAAGTACTGTTTAACATCGAAGTACTGTTTAACATCGAAGTACTGTTTAACATCTGAGTACTGTTTAACATCTGAGTACTGTTTAACATTGAAGTACTGTTTAACATTGAAGTACTGTTTAACATTGAAGTACTGTTTAACATTGAAGTACTGTTTAACATCGAAGTACTGTTTAACATCGAAGTACTGTTTAACATCGAAGTACTGTTTAACATCGAAGTACTGTTTAATATATAAGTACTGTTTAATATATAAGTACTGTTGAAACCAGCTCTCAAAATCATATTCATGAGAGAGAGTTTAATATCTAAATAGCTACTGTTTTCAACAATATTAGTTATTGAACTCTTTCTCTTAGATATTAAACTAAGACCGGCCACCAAAAGACCGGCAACCAAAAGATACCAAAAGACCAGCGACCAAAATTCCCAGCAACCCGATCGCAGGGCACGAGACGGACAACCATTCACACTCAGAACTAGGGGCAACTTAGAGTTTCCAATCAGCCTACCATGCATGTCTTTGGAATGTAGGAGAAAACCGGAGTACCTGGAGGAAACCCACGCAGGCCCGGCCGGGATAACATGCAAACTCTACAAAACAGATGGGCATGACCTGGATTTGAACCCATGACCCAAGAGCTGTCAGGCCAACGCGATAACCACTCGCTCCAACGGGCTGCTCTGTATGAATCAAAAGCACATTGTTAGGGTCAATATCATAAGGAAGTTAATATGCCCATCCGTCTTTGTAAATTCCAAATATCAAATTATTGAATTTGAAAAAAGAAATAAGTCTACCTTGATTAGAACCTCATGCTTTTTAAATACAGAAATCACTATTTTCTTACCAGAAGTTTAAGATGTTGTGGCAGCCATATTGCTTCTAATGGCAAGCTATCTATACTTTCGATGGTTTATAGTCCAATAGGTGTCACTTTCGAAAAAGAAATAACACATAATAAAAAACTGGATTCAGTCAGAGCACGTTTAACTAGGTTTGGACTAAGTAAGATGGCTGCGCCTGAGCTACCATATTTACTCGCATATCAGCCACACCCTGGAAATTCCCTTGAAATTTTAGAATTTTACAAAGAAATGTTGTTTAGCGTTTTATCTGTTTGAATTTTCTTTATTTTGAAATAAATAGGCTGCATTCGCTTGCGTTATGACGTGACGCAATGGCGCTGTGACATCATCGTGTCACGGAGCAGTCAATTTGCAGGTTTGTGCATGTAATGTTTCCTGGATTAAATCATCTTTTTTTTTTTTTTGTCCGACAAAAGCGGCTTAAATATGGTAAATAGGAATGTACATGTCCTGTTGAGTTCAAGCGTGACTACCTTATGTGGCTATTATTGTAACACTTTTAGGCGAGAAGATGATGTTTTGGGGATGAATGCTACGCAAGTGTTCGAAGAGTTTGTCTGTCAGAGGTTGATGCAAGGTTACCAGATCATTGTCCATTCTAATAGGCGGAGACCACAACCCTCATTGGCTACTTCACTTGGAAGCAGTCCTTTATACACAAGAGGTAATTACAAGTTTCTTGAACTACATAGGAAAACCTAAGTAGGAAATTCATCTTTAAAAAAGTTCTTACAACTATGGTTGGATGTTGTTGGTATTTAAATGATACATATTACTCGATGTTAAATCCTTCTGGAAAAAAAAACACAAAATTAATATTAAAAAAATAATAATAATGTATTAATATCTTTGTATTTTTCATTTTCGGGGGTCCTTAGAAACCAAATCGAAATTGTTTTGCGATAAACACATGCCCACACTATATTCGGGTACCTCGTAGGGGCGTGCCTTTAGCGTCTGACCCCATCCACGTCTGCCTTCTCTCCATATAAGAAGCGTGTCAGCAAGAAGTGCTTTGGAGCTAACACATGGCGCTCCGTATCATAAGGTCCCCTCCTTGTCTATTTTGGAGAAAATTTAAGACTTTTTAGTGCACCTTATAGAAATAGAAAATACAGTAATTCATTCAAATCCTATGGAGAAACAAAAAACAGGATATTGGATTGCAAAAACTTGTAACAACAAATAACTACTGGTTTAATGGTACTAAAATTAGACAAATTTCGTGGAGAGGAAAGAGAGAGAGTGGGAGCAAAGAGAAAGGTGCGGACTTTGGTGCGGCAACATGCTCGTAACATAACATAAACAAATTTAAATTAACTTGGATTACGATGCAGACACACAAATAAATAACCTCACATTCAACTTTCCGTTTTTTCACAACTATTAAGCGCGTCATATTTTTAGCCGCAATGTCAACTAGTGCTATTTCTATATTTTAGACACACAAAGGACACGCCGTTCTTTTAGACGCAACCAGGCATGGCATATATATGCCGCAGGGACTGCTGGGATATGTAGTTTTGTCAATACACCCATGATGACGGCGAACACACTAAAAACATGTTTTAAAAAGGCAAAGGAGGCAAAACTGAGTTCGGTTGTACATAATTAATTTTGATAATGCACTCACTTCATCACCATCAAAGTCTTCATTTTCGGTGCCTGAATTGAACAATTGCTCAAATGAGTCCAGAACGCCGGGTCCCCTCTCTTAATTCTCAGAGTCGACGTCAGTGCCAAGAGTTTCCTCGGAAATCTGCCGGCTTTGGCAAAAGCTCAAACAACCGTGCAAGCTGTTGGGTCTGAAGTAACAGATCAACGTAATTACCAACCGTGCACCAAGGAAAAAGGAGGCAGAGACTGTGTTATATTTTAAAGGCACCGGCCGGCGGAAGAGAGGTCGAGGCCCGAGGTGGTGTCTCGCGCTCGGCTCGGTGGTTCTCTCTTATCTTTCAAGGTGAAGGATGCCTTTATTGAAATTCAGCATGATGTCTTGGAAAAGTACAGAAGTTGAGATTATAGGATTCATGGAAAAATACAACAGTTGAACACTGAGGCGAGTTGAAAAGATAATATAGACATCATGGAAAATCATAACACTAAGACAGAGACCATAGACAGGATGTTCTTTAGAAATGCACATTATATTAAGACTCCTGTTTTAAGCAACTTCACACAAGCAGACACTTTCACCCAGGTGGCCATTGTAGTGTATGAAGCTCGGCGCTGTCTGCCACCCTTTGTGAAACTGTGTTCACCAGCAATCATCCACTACTCCCACGCCGCTCATAACTTGGCCTTGAAAGAGAGCCCTTGGTGCCAATTACCTTACATGTTGTCAGTTAACCTATCATAAGCATCCAAAGCCATGACCAATTTTAAGAGGCCCCATGGGCATTTGGTGAATTCTCATTCTAAATGTTAATACAGTAATCCCTCGAATATTGTGGTTCATGTAGATCAGACATGGCCACGATAATCAAAAAATCGCGAAGCAGGATCACCCCTATTATAACTACTTTTTCTATTGCTGAGTCCTAGTAGAAAGCTAAGTAAGCCATCGCTTACAAGTTTTTTGACAATACAGTGTTACCTTGATTTACGATCGTAATCCGTTCCGAGACTGTGATCGTATGACAAGCATATCGTAACTCAAGCGGACATTTCCCATTGAAATTAATAATAATTAAATCAGACATAGGCATTGTCGTCATCATTGACTCGACAAAAAGCCTAGTAATCATCATACCCTCAGCTGCGTATGACGGAATTGTATAGTGCTTCTCCACAGGTCCGCCATCTCAGGCAAGACCCCTTAACTGACATATTCAGACTTGTTAGCACTCCGCCACGATGGAAATATCGCATCACCTCTTGAGCGCCATCAATCCGGCGACTGCAAGTTGCCTCACCGATGCTAACAAGAATAAAATGTATCACTTACCTCTCACTGTCTTACTTACCCTCCCTCAGTTCACCTGTAGAAGGCAGATCCACGCCAAAAATTGTGGGTAATGGATCGGGCGTTTGTCAAAAAAATACTAGGAAGCGGGGCTCGGAGTGGTTGTTGTCGTAGCTTAGATTAGCCGCAATGGCCGCCCGGCATCCGCTCCCCTGCCTCCTTTCTCTTCGCCGTCTACGGCGTACTTTGGGTGGGTTGGATATCCTCGGAGATCCTGGAGGTCTCCGGATGTTCTTGGGGATATCGAAGGTCAGTCCGTAGTAAGTTGTGAAATTGGGTGTCTTGCCTTTCAACGAACGAACTGGAAATTGTCGTCATAAGACAAGAATGTCGTAAGCCAGAGCGGTCGTATGACAAGGTTCGACTGTATGTTGTTTACGGGGAACTTTTGTTAGTAGGCCACTTAATGTACACTATACTGCAGGACAGGCTTCAAATGGCTCGGTAGTCAGGCAGATGTGTTTGATTAACAGGATTCCAGTTAATTGAGTAATCAATACATTTTGTCATTATTTGTATATTGTTTTTGTCTCAGGTTTGGTGTCACTGCGTCGAGGAGATGAAGAAGAAACACTCTACTGGCTAAGTATGGGTAGGGCCTTCCATAAGGTTTCCCTCAAAGACAAGATACTCACAGTGACTCGATATTTGCCAAAGTAAGTACTTTGGCCTTTTTATATCTTTTCATACGTGAATGCATGCGCAAACTTGTACATCAGTATGCATGTACGGCTAGACTAAGACAGGCAGAAATAGAGACAAAGAGAGACAGTCAGAGAAGGAAAGTGAGAGACAGACAAACTGACAGACAGACAGACAGACAGACAGACAGAGAGAAACAAACAGATGGAGATAGACGGACAGATGGAGAGAGACAGACAGATGGAGAGAAACACAAACAGAACGAGAGGCAGACTGACATATGGAGCGAAGCAGACAGACAAAGACAAGATACTCACAGTGACTCGATATTTGCCAAAGTAAGTACTTTGGCCTTTTTATATCTTTTCATACGTGAATGCATGCGCAAACTTGTACATCAGTATGCATGTACGGCTAGACTAAGACAGGCAGAAATAGAGACAAAGAGAGACAGTCAGAGAAGGAAAGTGAGAGACAGACAAACTGACAGACAGACAGACAGAAGGACAGACAGACAGAGAGAAACAAACAGATGGAGATAGACGGACAGATGGAGAGAGACAGACAGATGGAGAGAAACACAATCAGAACAAGAGGCAGACTGACAGATGGAGCGAAGCAGACAGACAGAGGTTTAGCTGTCTCTATAGATAGATGGAGAGAGATATTGTTACAATCCCGTCGCGTAATGCGACGCGATCGGGGGGGAAGGTGAACCCAGGTGCGGAGACGCCGATGGAAAAGGGGAGGCAGTTGCGTTGCATTTGTTGCTACATACAGAAATGAAACATGCAGCGTGGCGTGGCGTCAAGAGAACGGCATGACAAACGTGGAAACTCAGGGGAACAAACCAGACGATCCGACAACCCTTCAACAAAAACCATAATGCTTAAACAGCCAGGAAAACCTAATCACCTAATTAGCCACGGCTGATAACAATCATGACATCATGCCAGGAGGGGCAATCAAGCCACTCCTGACAGATATAGAGGGAAAGGGATAGATATATAGAGGAATAGATATAAATAATATAATTGAAATGTGAATAAATGTCTTTTAGATACCCATATGAGTCGGGTCGTATCCATTATAGCTACAGCTTGTGCCCGCCACATGTGGATGCCCAGTTTGTCTCTTGTTGGGTGGAGTTTGCACATGAAAGGCCCGAAGAATATAAATGGAATTACTTGGACCAGTACATCTGCTCGAGTGGAGCTGAAGACATCAGGTATAACTTCATCTACATAAATTTTTCATGAAGAAAAAATTGACACCAGATTAACATTTACAAAGCTTTTTAAGTCACGTCCATGCAAAAAATTCAAACATAAGTAGGCACAGTAATGTTTCAATAATTTGTATTTTATTGTTCTTTTGTGGGGCTGCCCAGTGGCGGGAGTGGTTAGTGGAAAAAAAAAATGAAAATCAGACAGGCATTGTCGTCATCATTGACTTGACAAAAAGCCTAGTAGTCATCATACCCTCAGCAGCGTATGACGAAATTGTATAGTGCTTCTCCACAAGTTCGTCTTCCCAGGCAAGACCCATTTATGACATTCATACTCTCCCCCTGCTCTCATGCTCTCCGCCTCCTTGAGCGCCATCAATCCGGCGACTGCAAGTTGCCAACAAGAATAAGATGGATAACTTACCTCTCATTGTCTTCTTACTTACTTAGTGTGACGGCCTCACAGCCCTATGGCCCGAAGACTGCTGGATTGGCTCCCCCACCCTCTGCCCGGACGTTTGGTTGCCTGGGCGTTTGGTCTTCCCGGACGTTTGGTCGCCGGACCTTTGATCGCCGGATGTTTGGTCCTTATTGGTCCGAAGTCTTTTGGTCGCCAGTCAAATGGTGACAGAGAATAAGTACTGTTAAAAACAGCTCTCAACAAGAGTTTAATATCCAAATATCTTCTGTTGATTCATGAGAGAGAGGTTAATATCTAAGTACTGTTTAATATCTAAGTACTGTTGAAACCAGCTCTCAAAGTTATATTCCTGAGAGTTTAATATCTAAATATCAACTGTTGATTCAGGAGAGAGTTTAATATCTAATTACTGTTTAATATCTAAGTACTGTTGAAACCAGCTCTCAAAATTATATTCACAAGAGTTTACTCTCTGTCACCATTTGACTGGCGACCAAAAGACCGGCGACCAAACGCCCGGCGACCAAACGCCCGGCGACCAAACGCCCGGCGACCAAACGCCCGGCGACCAAACGCCCGGCGACCAAACGCCCGGCGACCAAACGCCCGGCGACCAAACGCCCGGCGACCAAACGCCCGGCGACCAAACGCCCGGCGACCAAACGCCCGGCGACCAAACGCCCGGCGACCAAACGCCCGGCGACCAAACGCCCGGCGACCAAACGCCCGGCGACCAAACGCCCGGCGACCAAACGCCCGGCGACCAAACGCCCGGCGACCAAACGCCCGGCGACCAAACGCCCGGCGACCAAACGCCCGGCGACCAAACGCCCGGCGACCAAACGCCCGGCGACCAAACGCCCGGCGACCAAACGCCCGGCGACCAAACGTCCGGGCGACCAAACGTCCGAGGACCCTACCACCCTAATAAGGAGCAAAGTGGTTCAGAAAATGAGATGATATTGTTCTATTATGGGCTTTTCATGTATACACAGTTCAATTTGTATTTGAACTGCTATACAGTAATACCTTGACATACGCGGAATTTGAGATACGAGTAAAATTTCAAGCAAATATTTACCTTGAGATATGAGAATTTTTGCGATTTTGATACAGCGAGAGGCTACTAATGATCTTTCTCGACGCATCTCCCCCGTGCAAAGATCTCTACGAGCACTGGGCGGAACATTTTTCCGTGTTTTTTATTTTGCATTAGTGCAGAATTGAGGGGACCACAATGGATCCAAAGCAAGTCGGTGCAATGAAGGATAGTGCGAAGAAAAGGCGTTTGATGACAATCGATATTAAGCACGAAATAATCTAAAAACATGTAGTATTTGCGTGATTGAGCTGTCTCGCCAATACGTAGGGAGAAGCAGGAGGTCCCCCCCGAAAGCCGACGTGGAATACAATAACCTCTTTGCCTTGGTTATTGCACAAGAAAGTTTAAATTTAGTGTAACATAATACTACACTAACAAGTGTGTGTATAAGAATCTAAGTTCATTTAAGTTCAATTTAAAGTTTGTTACATTACAAACCCATCGGTTAAATGACTTTTTTCTCTCTTTTTTCTCTGTCTGTTTCTCTATTTCTCGCTCTCTCTCCCCCATCTGCGAACTCTCCGTTGTATAGAGAAATGTCTCAATTTATTATTTATCATAGCTATTTGTTACTGTTAGTAGATGGTGAATTACAACCAATAAAAAATAATCCTTTGTGATATCCAGTTTTTTTTTTTTCGGAGGGTGGGAACAATTTAATTTGTATTATAGAAAAAGGAAAAAAAAACATCCAGAAATCACAATGAATCATGTTTTAACGATGTAGAGGCATACCTCTACATATAAAATTAATTGCTTCCAGAACTTTTTTCGTAACGTGAAATGTTTGTAAATATTTCCCGCATTGCATTTGTAAGGTTTTTAATCGCTTAATAAGGGAAATTGCAATCATTAATAAGGGGAGCATTTAATCGAGGTGGACAGGTATGTAAGATAGAATCTTGAAATATGGATAGTGTTTTTGTGGGACAGCCAATTGAATTGAATTGGATGCTTGTATTGTCATTATATGATTGATGAACTGAGAGCCCAGTAGAGGATAGCGATGTTCTAAAGCAGTCGTGCCAAACTCAGGTTTGTTCGCGGGCCGCATTAACGTCAACTCCATTTCATGTGGGCCGGACCATTTCAGATCTAACATTTATATTTACATATGTTTTAAATTGGATTTAAAGAACTGGATCAAAAGCCCCAAATAATCAGTGTTTATAGATCTAAAGCAATGTTTATTTGAGGGTTTTTTCTTAGTAATGAAAATTTTCTTTTAATAATTTTTCTCATTTCAAATGAAAACAAAATATATTTTTTAATTATGTTCAATATTAAAATGGAAAACAAAAAAAAGATATACTTATTTTTAGATCTTATAAAATGCGCTTTGAACTAAAAACAAAATAAATAAAATTGGATTAAAAAATTGCAATGATTGATTTTAAAACGGGGAAAATCAGGAAATGTATTGTACATCTATAATCATTTGAATTTGATCCTAAAACAGAGAGTCGGCACTCATGATTTACTTTCTCGGGCCGCACAAAATGATGCAGCAGGCCGGATTTGGCCCCCCGGCCGTCAATTTGACACCTGTGTTCTAAAGTGAAAATCAATGCATCCGCCACAATATAAAAAAAAATAAAAAATAACAGATAAGGAAGGCATTTACTTTTTGGGGGATTTCTTAACTTGGATCTTTTTTGTCTCTCAAGTCACCCATTTGCACATAAAAAAAATTGTAACCGGAAAATATGGTACCTAGAGGCATTCATATGTACATAGGAGTGCCCCAACATACGAGTAATTTGAGCAAATATTTGCCTTGAGATACCAGACAAATTTTGAGATACAAGCATTCGAGCAGCCTGTGGCCAAGCCGCAAGAGACTCTTTGTGATTTTGGCACACTGTCTTTCTCGGGACATCTCTCGTGCAAAGATCTATATGAGCATGTTGCATTTTTTTTTTGCGTTAGTCAGTTCAGTTTGCATGTACATAAACAATGAATGGTGCCTAAACAGTTGGATCATTAACACTGACTGCTCCCCGGATTTAGCGCAATTGGCGGTACGGTGCAAGCCCTTCTATCTACCCAGGGAGCTAACGATTGTCATTGTAATGACTGTTTACATCCCACCGGATGCTAACATTTGCACAACACTTAGCCTCCTGCTAGCGACTGTAAACGAACAGCAGCTTGGCCACCCCAATGGAATTCTTATTATTGCCGATAACACCACTTTGGTCGGACTCATCTCAGCAGGGGTTGAGTTGCCCTTCAGAGATGGTGGTGTCTGGTCAACAATCTCACACTAAACACCATGAAAACTAAGGAAATGATCCTGGACTTTTGCAAACACAACACAGATCTAGCTCCACTCTTCATAAATGGAGTATGCGTAGACAGGGTCCAGTCCTTCAAATTCCTGGGGGTCCACGTCACGGACAAGCTCTCCTGGTCTACCAACGCCACGGCAGTGGTGAAGAAGGCCCACAAGCGACTCCATTTCCTGAGGGTACTCAGGAGGAACAACTTGGACACTAAGCTTTTGTTACCCTTCTATAGAGCCACTGCAGCGATCATCCTGTCATACCGCATTAGTGTGGTACGCTGGAAGCATGGCAGCACACAGAAAGGCCATTCAGAGGGTGATCAACACTGCCCTCACTGGATGAAATTACCAGCCCTTGCTACCTCAGCAGAGCCAGGAACATTGTCAGGGACCAATACCACCCTGGTCACAACCTGTTCCAGCTGCTGCCCCCTGGCAGATGCTACAGGTCTCACAAGGCACAGACAAATAGACTTGTGGACAGTTTTTTTCCCACAGCCGTCAGGACTCTAAACTCGAGTTAGCACGTCATAATCCCTTCTGTGCAATAACTTCGGGGTGTGCAATAACAATATGCAATATCTTTGAAATCTGTGCAATATTTTAGAATCTGCAATATTTTAGAATCTGCAATATTTTAGAATCTGCAATATTTTAGAATCTGCAATATTTTAGAATCTGCAATATTTTAGAATCTGCAATATTTTAGAATCTGCAATATTTTAGAATCTGCAATATTTTAGAATCTGCAATATTTTAGAATCTGCAATATTTTAGAATCTGCAATATTTTAGAATCTGCAATATTTTAGAATCTGCAATATTTTAGAATCTGCAATATTTTAGAATCTGCAATATTTTAGAATCTGCAATATTTTAGAATCTGCAATATTTTAGAATCTGCAATATTTTAGAATCTGCAATATTTTAGACTCTGCAATATTTTAGACTCTGCAATATTTTAGAATCTGCAATATTTTAGAATCTGCAATATTTTAGAATCTGCAATATTTTAGAATCTGCAATATTTTAGAATCTGCAATATTTTAGAATCTGCAATATTTTAGAATCTGCAATATTTTAGAATCTGCAATATTTTAGAATCTGCAATATTTTAGAATCTGCAATATTTTAGAATCTGCAATATTTTAGAATCTGCAATATTTTAGAATCTGCAATATTTTAGAATCTGCAATATTTTAGAATCTGCAATATTTTAGAATCTGCAATATTTTAGAATCTGCAATATTTTAGAATCTGCAATATTTTAGAATCTGCAATATTTTAGAATCTGCAATATTTTAGAATCTGCAATATTTTAGAATCTGCAATATTTTAGAATCTGCAATATTTTAGAATCTGCAATATTTTAGAATCTGCAATATTTTAGAATCTGCAATATTTTAGAATCTGCAATATTTTAGAATCTGCAATATTTTAGAATCTGCAATATTTTAGAATCTGCAATATTTTAGAATCTGCAATATTTTAGAATCTGCAATATTTTAGAATCTGCAATATTTTAGAATCTGCAATATTTTAGAATCTGCAATATTTTAGAATCTGCAATATTTTAGAATCTGCAATATTTTAGAATCTGCAATATTTTAGAATCTGCAATATTTTAGAATCTGCAATATTTTAGAATCTGCAATATTTTAGAATCTGCAATATTTTAGAATCTGCAATATTTTAGAATCTGCAATATTTTAGAATCTGCAATATTTTAGAATTTGTGCAATATTTTAGAATTCACCTAGCTGGGGTGTGACTTTTTATACCTTTATACTACTATCTATGGGTTTTTTATAACTGGGAAAACACTTTGAAAAGCTTAGAGTAGCACCACCAATTCCATTATACGCAGCTGTGTATGATGACAAGAAAGGCTTTTGAATTGAATTGAGATATTTCCAAGCAGCTTGGTGAAAAAAAGATCCACCTTTGGAGCAATTATTATAAAATCAATGAAACTAAAAATGATGGTTAATCTCAATCGGATTGGAACTCCCTGTTTTTTTTTTTTTTCGTTTATTAAAACTGTAATTTCAAACTTGACTGTTTGCTTTCCTTTGTCCATGCTAGTTTAATCGACTCTCTTAAGTTCTGGCGGACAAGGTTCCTCTTGCTTCCGGCTGGAGGAGCTCGCCGTATGGCTGACGGAGATGGGCACTGGGATGTGTATGGAGATGGATCTAATACAGGAATGGGTATTGGCGATTGGGTCCTGCTAGATAACTTCATTCGCTTCATTGAGGGGGTCAATCGCATCCGGCGGCGTCATCGCTCTGACAGAATAATCAGAGTAAGTTTTATTTTTACACACAGCAAAATATACACAATTTAATGACTTATCAGGATTTGCAGTGGTCCAAAAGGCTCCAAAACGTCTAGAAAAATTGTTAGGACCTCCCGAATTTCGGATACAGTGTAGATGTGCTTGTATATATATGTATGTGTATGTATATATATATATCACCAACACAGTTACCTATTTATATATTTATTCATGTATTTATTTATTAACTTACTATTAAGTACCCATTTGTGTATAATGCCTTTTCTATTCCTGCACCCTCACCCTCTTCCTATTGCAACAAAGAAATTTCCCGATTACGGGATGAATAAAG